>NC_133793.1:6005739-6141682 GCF_003597395.2 Chelonoidis abingdonii
GAATATTATTTTTCTTTTTCTCTGCTAGGGGTTTTTAGCAGAGAGAAAGAGTTTGGTTTTAAAAGTAGACAGAGAGAAATTTTTTTTCTGCTGCTTTGGAGGCTTGCATTTTAAGCAAGGAACCATTAAGGTGACATTAAGGGTCTTTATAGCCCTATCCATAGGAATCCTAACCCTAGCTCCAAGTTCCCTACCCACAGGAAGCCTAACCCTAGGGCGAGGCACCCTACCCGTAGGAACCCTAACCCTACCTCCAAGTGCCCTAGCCATAAGAAACCTAACCCTAGGGCGGGAAACCCTCCCCATAGGAACCCTAACCCTAACTCCAAATACCCTACAGATAGGAATCCTAACCCTAGCTCCAAGTTCCCTACCCAGAGAATCCCTAACCCTACCTCCAAGTGCCCTACCCATAGGAACTCTAGCCCTAGGATGGGAAGCCCTACCCATAGAAACCCTAACCCTAGCTCCAAGTGCCCTACCCACAGGAACCCAAACCCTAGCTCCAAGTGCCCTACCCATAGGAACCCTAGCCCTAGGATGGGAAGCCCTACCCATAGGAACCCAAACCCTAGCTCCAAGTGCCCTACCCATAGGAACCCTAGCCCTAGGATGGGAAGCTCTACCCATAGAAACCCTAACCTTAGCTCCAAGTGCCCTACCCTTACGTATTACAGGGCTGCTGACAAAGACAGGAAGCTGCAAGCACTGGCAAAGTAGGAATAAGTTCAACCTCCCCGAGAGGCTGACTCCTCCAGTCCCCACATCAACCTCTCTGGGCCGTTAGCCTGAGCCGCCCGCCCTGCCATCCGGAAGGTATAGGACAGACCCATCAGCGAGCTTCGCAGCTCATCTAATGCAGCCAGTTCTTGTGGCACCATCTAGTGGAGATCTGCAACCCACGTTGCAGGCCCCACAGGCAGAAGGCAGAACAGAACGGGGTCCAGGCACATCCCTGGCTGCCAGGGGTACAGCTCCATTCAGGTCAGGGGGGTGACAGCTGCTTGCCCCAGAGCTGAGTCTGGCCTGCGCCTCCCTACCCAGTAACCCCAGTGAGTTCAGCCAGAGGACGGGCTGTGCTCGCCTGGCTCACTGCACAGCGAGGGGATCGGCACAGTCTGCGCTGCCAGCTGAGGACAAATACAGGGGTCTGCTTTGCACCAAGATGGGACCATGTAGCTGCCTGGGTTGCTGGGGGAATACACGGGTTTCTGTTCCCCCTTCAGATCCTTCATCACATAAGCTGCATACCCCCCATCGCAGCTGGGGCCTGGATGATGGGGAACATCCTGGAAGCTGACCCCACAAATCCAGCCCCTTTTGTTCCCTTCTTTGCTTGCAGGGTGGGAAAGCTGCAGGGAAAAAACCACATGCAGCAGAAGGATGAACAAAGCCAGGCTGTGCAAACCTGTTTCCAAGCCACGAATCAGATGCAAAGGGGCTATGTATATCCCTGAGCCACCTGGGCACAGGCTGCGGAGACCCTGCCTCCCCGGCACTGACAGAGCATGGTGGAGAGGCAGCGACCACCGGTTCGGAGGAATGGCCTGGCTGTCCCTTCTCATCTTCCGGGGGGGGCACCACAGCCCAAAGGGGCAGCTCCCCTCCTGGTGTAAACGGAGGCAGCTCCATTTGCTTCAGTGTCTGCTCAATGGAGTGATGCTCATTTATACCACTCGGCTTGACAATCGCTGCACCAGAAGGGGAAACGTTGAAGGGTAAATGCAGGACAAGGCTGGGATCCCTACAACCCCTGTAGGACAGAGACAGACGCACACAGACCCCCCTGCCTCCACTGCTCCGGCCAGTCAGCCTCCCTCTCCTCCTTGCTTTTCCCAAGTACCCGGTCCTGGATCATGTCTAACACAGGCCATGCCATGGGTGCCTAGCCGGGACCAGTATGCAGGGATGACCCATGTGGTGACCGTTGCTCTGCAGGCTGCACCTGCTGTCAGGGGGGTTGGATGGAGCCCGTGCCCCCAGCTGGGACCTGTACACACTTCCATCACAGCACGTTCACCCAAAGTCGGAGCTAGGATCTGCACTGAGCCATTGCACGTGTATCCCTGAGTTGGCACCAGGGAGGGCTAGTGCCCACTGTGCCAGGCTGCAGCTGTGCCCTGCCCCCTACACCTGGTCCCAGGCAGGGGGCTGGGCAAACTTAGCCCTCTTTCTTTAGTGACCCCACCCTCGAACAGATGGGAGTTTCGTCCACATGGGCGCTTGGCGCGGAGCTGCTGCAAACCCCCGTCAGCCAGGGATTAGCGCACCAGGGAGTCACCAAGCCCATCCATCAGGGTGTGATTCGGGAGGATGCACAAGGCAGCACAGGGGCCCAGGGAGAACTCCAGGGTGGGTGGGTGTGTCCAGAAGCCTCCCCAGAGAGCCCTCTGGACATTCATCACAGCCAGGCCCTGTCTCCTGGGGCTGCGCCATCCCTGCTTGGGTGACCGATGGCCTTGACGATGGGCCTCTGCCCAAATGGAGCCTCATCTGGCCATGCAGCGAACACCCCGCTGCCAGCTCCAAGCCTGGCCTTTGCTCACTGCCCCCATTCGCGTGAACCCCGCTGGGCAGCCGCGAGTGCCCATGAAAGAAAAAAATCACCCTCCCTTGGAAACAGGGCTGGGGGGGTTGTGATGTTCTGACTCATCGCACCCGATTAGCCACTAGGGGGCTCTAGCTGCTATCTGTGCCTATCGGGGGGGGAAAAGGGGGAGGGAAGGGATGGAGGGGGGACACTGACAAAGCCAGGACCCACTGCTGGAGAGTGGCAAGGCTGCTCAGTTCCCCCAGTCTAGTCCACATGGACCTCCCCTTCGCTACCGCTCATTCCTCTGCGTCCTGCCCGCTCTGCAGCCCGGGACTGATTCCTTGCAGCATCCCGAAGGCTGATCGCATCTTCCAAGGTTTCCCTTCACCAGTGGAAGCTGGGGCAGTGTGGAGTTGTGGGTTAGGCACAGCATGGGGGGGCTTGGCACTTGTGAAGTCTACCCCCAGGTCTGCCGTGGAGCAGCTGTGGGATGTGCACAAGTCACTGCCCCGCACTGTGCCTCAGTTTCCCCCATAAAACGGCGAGAACAAGCCTTATCCTTGGTTTTTTAAAGTCCCTCGAGAGTCTCAGATCGAAAGTGCTACAGGTGCAGAGTGTTAATAGAAGTTAGCATTGTCTGTTATACTCTGGCTTCTGCCTGGCAGAGGAGATGGCTGGCTCGGAGGGACCCTGGGCCTCCAGCCTTTAAGCAGCATCAGGCAGGTGCTGCCTGGGTCTGCTCCAGAGCTCTGGATTCATGCTGCCCGCAGCCAGGGCTATCGCCAACCACAGGACTCCCCACTCCCCTGGAAGCTGGGATAAGCCTCCTTGAGCTCTCATCAGTGTCCACGCAGGGCTTTGCACATGGCAAGTGCTACGCTTCGCTCTCATCTTATTACACGGGTAAACGAATTTCATGCTCAGGCAGCGACTGGCGCTGGGGAGCATCGCAGCATGGGGAGGCAGCTCGCTTCCCAGCTAACCTCCGCTCTGCCAACAGCACTGGGCCCACGGCACAGCTCTGCCCACGCACCTCAGCCCTCTGTTACTCCAGCCCGGCGCGCCCCCTACAACTCTACCAATGCACCTCCATCCACTCCTCCTCCGACACCCCTTTGTCATTTCCAGCTTGATCCTCTCTTAAGCATGAGCAGCCACCATCAGCCACGTGCCGTGGTTCCAAACTGGGCACAAATGAAGGGTTCAAAGTAAGGCCACCATGTCTATATTGCTCTTCTGACTCGAGAGGGATCTGTAATAACAGGGCCCCAGAGAGGCAACAGCCTCACGCACCCAGCAGCTGGATTCTCCATCGCCCTGTGCTGGTCAGGGAGAAGGTCGGCTGCCATTGCTCGTAAGAACGTGCCTTCCCTTATTAAGCACACGTGCCCCATAAATTGTTAAAACAGTGTCAATATCTGATTATATGCTTTGTAACAGCCTGCCAAGGCCTCATCAGGGAATAATTTACAACCAATGCATTTTATAAGATGCACTATAATAAGTTATTAGAGAAAGTGGCTGCATTTCATAATCATTCCTTAAATATTAATAAAGCATTCGTCAATGGAGCTGCCATTTCTAGCGTCACCACCGAATCCATGCCCTCTCTCTCTCCTCTGCCCCACAAGGACTGCCCTCAAAGGGGCCCAGGCCGGGCTGCAGGGACGGGTCCCTAAATATCAGACCTCAGAAGCAGTGTCCGGCCTTTGTCCTAATTGCAGCCAACTAGTTTTGGCTCCACTCAACTTCAGCTCAAGAGCACGGTCAGTGGAGACTGCGTTTCCCAGAATGCACACTGGAGGTACTGCCACAATGCATGCTGGGAGGAGGCAGATAGTCTGCACTGGCCACACCCCCATATAAAAGAGAAGGGGCATGACTGGAGATTTCTACTTAGTACCCTCTGGGCTGCAACTAGTACAGGGCATTCAGGTGATCAGTGAGACAGGTGTCCCCTAGGGCGATGTCTTGTCTGTGTCCCGTTGCCCTTTACGTCCCGTACCCGGATCCTGGTTTTGGTTTGATTCTTGGTTCATTAATGCAGTTTGTTCATGGACTGAGTGTTCATGAAAGTCATGGACTAATTACACTGGGCCGGAGCCAAGAGCAACTCAGGCAAGTGCTGGGCGTCTTTCCCTACACACAGATCTGCCAGTTCACCTTGCTCCTGCCCCACAGCTGCCCTCCAACTCCAAACCTAGACTCTCCATGCAGCTCTGCTGATGCCCTTTACTCCTGACCTGCAGCCGCCCCATCCCCAAACTTATTCCAGGTCCCGGCCTCACTCACATCCCTTCTGATGCCTCTCGCTCCTAACTATCCCCACGGCTACTCCAGGCCATGCTCTTTTGGGAGCCCCACGTCTCTTACTAGGCCAGCAATGATTGATTTCTCTAGCCAGGACAGGAGTTGTGAGAAAAGGGAAATCACCCTCAATGTCATGTCGCTCCCCCCCTTGGGAGCTTGGGATCCCCACAAAGAGCCAGGTTGGCCACCAGGAGCCCTACGGTAGCCCAAGACTGCTGGACCAGATCCCCAGCTGGTGTCCCGCAGCGTCGCTCCACCAGAGCCACAGCAGGTGTAAATAGGGGTAGCTCATTGGAGTCAGTGGCACAGATCCCAGCTGGCACAAACCCGCCCAGCTCCAGTAATGTTAACAGAAGCACGCCTGTTTTGAGCAGCTGGGGATCTGGCCCCTTGAGACTAACATGACTTTCTCTCGTGAGAACAGGGGTGGAGAAGCGGGCACGTTTTCACTGCAAGGGCCCCAGGTCACCCTGCTGCTGACCCTGGGTTGGGCCAAACCCCGAAGGGCCCCTGGGTCTCTCAGCTGGATCCAAGACACGTCCCCTCCCTCCCCTCGCTGCGCTGTGTCAGTCTGTTGCTCTCTAGCAGGAACGAGTTTATGCCAGTGATTCCCCTGCTGGAAGCACTGGGCTCGGGAGGCTAAGGAGCCAAGGGCAGCGCAGGTCTGTGCAGAGCTGAGGGAGCCTCCGACCAGCCACCTACAGGCAGCAACTCGTGCATGCGAAGGACGGGGGATGAGACGCAAGGAGCTGGGGAGGCTGAAAGGCATCCCATCGACTCCCCACCTCAGCCACGCGCGCTCCCCCGGCCCTGCAGGAGAGGCCTGAGAGCGAAAGCAGAGCTCAGGAGAGGTTTAAGCCAAGGGCGCTGGCCTTTCTCGTTGGGCTCTGGTGCTGGCTGAGATCCCACAGGGAAGGAGTCAGCACTGGAGCTGTCTGGGGAGGCAGGGCTGGTATAGCTGGGGCTGCGGCGGAACTGCTGGTTTGATGGGGTGCATTAGAGTAGCAGACGGTGCTGCAGATGAGGCCAGAGGAATACAGAGGAGGGAGCCCAGGACTGGAGCAGCAGATGGATCATGGGGGACGACTGAGTGGTCTCATCAGAGCTGTGTGCGCGTCAGGCTAGGACAGGGACAGCAGGGGGGCTGCAGGCTGGAACTGAGGTGCATCGGCCGAGCTGGGCACACGCAAAAATCTCTGCTGGACTTGCCCACAGTATGGGCAGCTCTCTCTGCTGGGAAACACGAGCCACTAAATTCACCCCCACGTGCTTGCTGCAGAAAGCAGCTACTAGCATGCATGGCTGGAGAGAAATGGGCCAAAGCAACATCCATCAGCAAAACTTCCTTCATCTCCTACTGCGCAAGGAGAACCGGGCGCTTCCATCATTAACCAAAGACATGCAAGGCTCGGAGCCATTCGGTGGGGGTTTGTTGTTCAGGGTGTGTGATGGAGTAGGGACTGTCTGTGTGGGGAACGGGAAGGAGTAGGGACTGTCTGTGTGGGGAACGGGAAAGCAGGGGATGTCTGTAGGTGAGGGACAGGTGCTCAGCCTGTAACCCGAGCCCAGCAGGGGGGAGGGGGAAGCACCTGGGCGGAGGAGAAGGGAAAAAAGGATTCGGCCGGCGGGAGGAAAGGCAGGACAGTTTGGGTTTGGGGCTGTGGGGTGGAATTCAGGGGATCCTAGCTGGGATCCAAGCACCCTGAACCCCCAGAAGGACTGGATGGAGGAGTCCTGACTGTGCCTGCAAGCTCTGCTGTAACCTGTGTTCCTGTTGTCCAATAAACCTTCTGTTTTACTGGCTGGATAAAAGTCACTGTGGGGTCCAAGCAGAGCGGAGCAGGGCTGGAACCCCCAGACTCTGTAACAGGGTGCTACTACGCTTGCTCAAGTCATGGCTGCCACCCACCGAGGGGCAAGGAGTAATTAAAAAAAAACCCAAGGGAAAGGTCCAGCTGTCACGCGAAAGGCAGCTCGCCTGAGAACGCTGCACTAATTGCAGCCAAATGCAAAAGAAGGGGCCGGAGAGCGGCAAGTGCAAATGTCACTTGTTGGCATTAAAGATTCCTCCACGCTCGTCTGTGAGTGGAGGAGATGAGACGAGGGAAGTTTGCACCAAAACCTGCACAGCTAATGAGCAGAGAGCCAGCGAACATGTCACCTCAAGGGACACACGTCCCCGTGCATTAGTAGCGTTAATTCACTTCCGTCATTTGTCAAGCCCTTGATGAAGCCAAGAATGGCACAACCCTCCCTCCGGCTCCCGATAATTCCAAAGGGGGTTGTTTTAAATTCTGAGCCATAAGGGAAAGTCACGCTGGCCCATTAAAATCCCCACACTATTCAATGAACTTCACCCAGCTGGAATTTTAACAGGTCAGGATCTCAGGCCCTCATGCCAACCTGCTGTCCCTCGCACCTTGACCTGGAGCCAGCGGCGGCAGGTATCGAAGGCAAGGGGAGGTTAAGCCAGGTGTGGCCCTGCCCACACTCCATCTCAAAGCCCCCTCCTGCCTCCCACTTTTCCACCAGCCCATGCTGCTCCTCTTCCCACTCTTGCTCAGCCTCTTCCCCGAAGCAGGCAGAGGCTGAGGCTAGGGTGGACCAGGACTTGAGGCAGCTGGGGCCAGTGCTTCAGGGCTGGGGGGTGGGCCAGCCTGGGCTGCTCAGGACTCAGGGTGACTGGGGTTGGGTCCTTGGGGCTCCAGCAGGGAAGAGGGAAGAAGGGGTGGGCTTCAGGCAGAAGGGCCGGGGCTAGCCTCCCTGAATGGGGAGTTCACCCGCTACCCATGCCTGGAGCCATGGTGTCACAATCCAGCATGCATTTCACAGATCTCTGGGGAGCTGCTTTTGTTGGGAGAGACTTATGAAAACATGGCATCTTGTGGGGCGTCAGAGCAGCATGGAGGCCACGAAGGAGCCTAGTATTATTGTCTTTCCCCACTCAGGGATTGGCGTTAATGACCATGCTGCTGCTAACGGGGCCATGACTTTGGGAGAAGTTCCACTGCAGGAACCTACCATATGATCAAAAGCGCCTTGCAATGTATGAGCCCATCCCTAGATCAGAGGCTGCAGGGAAGAATGTATCCAGCTGGAGGTCTACATCCCCTAGTAGGAAGCTGACCAGCCAGAAGACAAGCTCTGCCTGGTGCACCAATGAACACATCTTGGTCTGACCTGCCTAAGTGCTGCTTGAAGTGCCACAAGCGCAGTGATCTAGTCCCCGTGGCAGATCCTACTGACACCCCACTGGAAGGAGCAACGTGTTGTGTCGATGTCCCAAAGTGCAGCATCTTCCAGAACTTCATCAGCTGGACCGTCCTGAGCTCCAGGTGTTTGCAAACTACCAGCCCCAATGGGGGTTGAAGGCTGGATTCTATGGTCTCCACAGGATGCTGCTGGTAGAAGAGGCACCTCCAGAGCCCTGGGGTGCCAACATGGCGGCGGCACGATGGAGTCATCCTTTCCACTCCGACAACCATGCCAGGGAAGAGCTGTCGGTGCCCAAAGGAGGCTTGATCAGATTTGACACATCACCTTTCTTAACCACATCAAACCGGGATGGGAGAACGCAACAGCCTTTCACGAAAGCTGACAGGACTCTAATTAATGAGGGAAACAGCTGACAGCTGAGAAAGCTAGGATGGAAATAACTCTAGTTGGGTTCTGTTTGTCCAGCTCCAATCAGCACAACAGAGGGAAAGGCAGTTTCTCGTGGCCACAGAGTGCTCATTTATTTGGCCAGTGAGGCAGGATTCTGGGGAGCCGGGGGGTCCACAAGGCAAGGAAGCTTTAAGTCAGGGCAACTTTAAGTATTAAATGAAGCAATAGGAAAAGTATTGGCAGCTGTGAAACGAGGCCCAGAGAGGGGAAAATGACTTGTCTAATCTCAGAGTATTAGTGGCCCAGTCGGAGGAGAAAACAGGAATTTGCGGCGGGGAGGGGGAGGGGGATGGGTCCCTTCTGCCTTGGCTCCAAACACTGTTTAAACACCACAGCGGGTAGCAGACACATGGACAACCTAAGGGTATGTTTGCATGGCAGCTGGGCGTGAGCCTCCCAGCCAGTGAAGACAGACTCGCTCGAGCAGGGCTCAAGCTAGTGCCCCAAAAACAGTGTGGACACTGCAGCTCAGGCTGTCAAACCTAAGGGGCGGGTGGGCTCGAGCCCCCCAGCCCCAACGCAGGCTCGCTCCCAGCAGCGACATCCCCAGCAAGGCTACGCTGCAAATTCTGCAGCTTGGCCCCCTCAGCCCCTTCTGCAGGGCCCCTCGCTCCCGGCGCACTCTTCTGACGTTGGAGACTGTCGATATCTGTCTCAGGACACACCAATCCCAGCCACAGCTGTGCTTTTCTGAGCACAGGGTTCCAATCCAAAGCCCAGGGGAGGCCAGTGGAAAGTCTCCCCTTGACAGGAGTGGACTGGGGATCAGGCCGTGAGCATCTGGAGATCTGGAGATAGGCATGAGCCACAATATAGCCATTGAGATTTGTGCCATTCTCCCATCCCTCCAGTGTCTGGGTCAAGGTCAGAACCATAACGGGGCTGGGACCTGTGTCTGGGTTGGAACCTTCCCCCCAGCTGCTACATACCGAGGTTCCTAAGGTCAGCCAGCCAGTCCTAGAAAGCCCTGACTTGCAGCTAAGCATGCCTTGATGTCTCTAGCGTGTGCATGATATTAGCCTGAGGCACGACCTGGGTGGCTGCTAGGAAGAGAAGTGGCTGCAGCTACCACTGGGGAATTTTAGCAGTCCGTTCCCATTTGCTCCCCAATAAATCTTCATTCATTTGTGTGATGGAGTAGGGACTGTCTGTGTGGGGAACGGGAAAGCAGGGGATGTCTGTAGGTGAGGGACAGGTAGTCAGGTTGTAATGTGAGCCGGCAGGGGGGAGGGGGAGCTGCTGGGCGGAGGAGAAGGAAGACAAGAGAGTTTTTTGTCGGCCGGAGGGGAGGTAGAGGCGGACGTTTGGTTTGGCTATTGGGGAGGAATTTCAGGGATCCTAGCTGGATCCAAAGCCACCCTGAACCCAGACGACTCAGTGAAGGTCCGGACTGTGCCTGCAAGCTCATGCTGTAACCTGTGTTCTGTGTCCAATAAACCTTCTGTTTTGTATGCTGGATAAAGTTCAGCGTGGGTCCAGGAGAGGCTGCAGGCCAGCTCCGTGACCAACTAGCGAGTGCAGCGGGAGAGATACTGCACCCGTGGACGGCGCTTCTGCCAGTAAGTGACTACGGAGCAGTAAAACGAAGGGTGATTAGCCCCTGGGAGTGTGGTGCCCAGTAGAGAAGACTTATGCAGTAACAGGGTCCCGCGGGGATTGCAGCGACTGTCCAGGGCTGGGATGTCTGCAAGCTCGACCTGGCGAGAGTGTGACCTCACAAGAAGGGCTGGTCCACTAGGGTTTTTTCCCCCGAAACCGTGGGAGCGGCGAGCACCCCACCTGTGAGTGGCCGCAGAAGATGTACCAACGGCCGCAAGTGTGACCTGCTGGAGCTGTGCAGCAGGGGCTGCCACAGGAGATGACGAGGACCAGTCTGATTGCCGCGAGCTGGAGGAGGGAAGACCGAACCCTGTCTCTGATGAAGCCACTGGGCAGAATGCAGCCAGTACACGTGTCTTTCCCCGCTGGGAAGTGCTGAGCGGCGGCTGAGGTTCCGAGACCCCCCATTCAGGCCTAGGGGAAGGAGTGGGTAGGAGCCAGCGATGCCGAAGGGCACCTGGACCCCCCGGCGGCAGGGTATACCGGCAGCGAAGCTCCACCCCCAGCAGGACGCCCCCATCCCTCCCGGCACGCTCGACGCTGATGGCAGCCGTGGCTGGAAGGAAGAATGTGAGCGGGAGAGAGCTCACGTTAAAGAGGCAAGAGTGAGGAGAAGGTGAACAGCGTAAAACATCGGAGGGAGAACCAGCGTAAACTTGAGGAGAACCGCGTAACATGAGCTGGAGAGAAGAGAACACAGCGTAACACGAGCTGAGGAGAAGGAGAACAGCGTAAACACGAGCTGAGTGGCCCAATGAGGAGCCGTGACCCCGTGCCGGTGGTGAGGGGGACCAAGGCATACACCGAACTTTGATAAGCTGCTTGCTGCCCGGCGTAAGAGGGGGAGACATGATACCTCCTGACGCTTTGAGAGGCTGCGAGCTGCACAGCGATTGGCCCTTGCAGACGGATCGCATTCTCACCCTTACTGGATCCAACGCAATGGAGGTTTACAGCCCGACTGAGAGGCGAGGCGGGGACTACGAAACTGTTCACAGCCGCCACTGTTCCGCGGTTGGGCGACCCTGCAGTGTACCGGAAAAAGTTCCCGAGTCCAGGTAAACCCGTCGAGATCAATATTCTACAACTGGTCACCGGGCGCAGGGTAATCCCGCAAGTGGACCGCTGGGGCCCAACTAAACGCAGACTTGCTGGAACCTGTTGCATATAGAGCACCCTTGTATTGAGCGTCCCGTCCGACCTGAGGCTGTGGTTAGGCAGCGAGCCGGAGAACCGCAGCACGCAGGACCAACTTGCGACCAATTTGTGACAGTCGGCAGTGGATGGCGGAGTGGTCTCGAAGGAGAGCATGCCTGCCAGCGCAGAAGAGATCTCATGGGACTCCCAGCGGGGGCTATGGAGAAACCCCCCCCAAGGCACATCCGAGTGTTCAGGTCCTCCGACCCAGTCCAGGGGACCCACGAGACCTGGGTGCTATAATGTGGCCAAGAGCACATACGGGACCCAGCTGCCCCAAGCTCGGGACAGACCAAGCACCCAACCCGCAGAGAGGTGGACTGGGTACAAACCAATCGGAAGATGGTACCCTCCGGAAAGGGGGCTGGCAACAATACCACCTAGAAGGAGGCGAGAGAGTCCCAGGTCACTCCTCTGGGGGTGAGGAGCCCGCCCTCTCTGGGATTTCTTAGTTTACCGGTAGTGCGCGCGGAGCTGCCCTCCGGAAAGAAGCTGCATTGTTTCCCTGGAGGTAGAATGGAAGGAGGTCACTGGTCGTATGGGACACGGGGCAGAGGTGACGGCTTGCCCGCCAGGTGGTGGCTCAGATCGGTGGTCCGACACTACCACCTTGAATGGCGTGCGGGCCCCATTCAACGGTCACGGCAAGGTGCATCTGAATGGGGGGCCAAGGAGAGCCCAGAGTGATGGTGGACACCATATTTGCCCACAGACGCTGTTAAGGAGAGGGAAGCAGACAAGTAATCTGGACCGACCGTGCCAGCGAGGCTATTCCGGGCGCTGAAGGTGGCTGGTCAGTGGCCCATTCTGTGACCCAGATTTTTTATTGAACAAACCCTTTATGTGTCACCGACGCCTAGACACGGACTCGGGGCCGGTGTCTATGCAGGGTAGAAGAAGGGAGAGAACCCATCGTGTACCTGAGGTAAGAGCTGCTACCCGGTGGAGCAAAACTTACGCGCGCCTCGAGAAGGAAGTGCCTGCCATGGTGTGTGAGTGCCCTTACAGAAGCTGAAGCACTATCCTCTCAATTGGGCGAACATCACCGTGTACACCGACCACCTCCCTGACCTGCCACCAGATGAAGAGGCAATGCAAGTCCTGAGGTGAAGAGCTCTGTCCTGCCAGGACTTATCACGATGCTGGTCCATGTGAAGGAAGTGCCACTGATTAAGCGGACGCGTTGTCCGAGGAGGGCCCTGAACTTCCCCAGTCACGATGGGACAGTGACCCGCTCAGTTCAGTTCCGCGAAGGGGAGCAGTGTGATGTAGTAGGCTTGTGTGCTATGGGACGGCGGAAACAGAGGATGTCTGGTAAGAGGACAGGTAGTCAGGATTGTATGTGAGCCGGGGGGAGGGGAGCTGCGGGGAGGAGGAAGAAACAAGGGTTTTGTCTTCGGCCGGAGGAAGAGAGGCGACCAGTTTGGCTTTGGAGCTCTGGGGGGAATTCAGGGATCCCTAAGCTGGGAATCCAGACCCTGAAACCCCCAGAAGTACTCATGTGGGGGTCCAGACTGGGCCTGCAAGCTCTGCTGTAACCTGTGTTCCTGCTGTCCAATAAACCTTCTGTTTTACTGGCTGGATAAAAGTCACTGTGGGTCCCAGGAAGAGGGGTGCAGGGCCAGACTCCGTGACAATTTGTATTTGTAGAACACCCTCCAGGCTAGCTGGAGAAAACCCACTCCGGAACAGCAGAGAAATCCCAGCTGCTTTCCTCTCCCACCTCCAGGGAACTGTGTAAAATATTGGTATCCCCAGCAAAGCCAGCGCAGGGAGGAAGAAATCACAGTTTGATAGTTTCTAGAAAAATGGAACGTATCCCAGAGTTTCCCCTGTGGTTTGGCTCCTTCCACAGAAAGGGGATTTTTTTTCCGCAGATGGAAAAAGAAACAAGCCCAGGCCGAGGTGATGAAAACGGTGTAGAAATATCACTCAGGAGGTGCGGGGAGGCAGGATGCTGTGCCGGCTTGTTCCCGGGTGGCCTGCCATTGGTGTGCCTGCAAATTGCTGCTTACAAACAGAAAAGGGGAGCTGTTCCCCATGGCGATGGCTGCGGTTTTGCACTGGGGGCCCTCTCAGGAGTAGAGGCTTGTTAAGCGCGGAGAGAGTCTGGCACATTCTGGGGGCGTCTAGCACTTCAGTAAAACACCCGTGGCTGGCTCAGGCCGGCTGACTCAGAGTGATGGGGCTTGAGCTGTGGGGCTCTCCCATTGCAGGGTAAAGGCTCAGACTGGAGCCTGGGCTCGGAGACTCTGCAAGGCTCCGGCTCAAGCCTGACATCTGGAGATGTACAGCTGGGAGATTTCAGTGCCAATCTCCCCAATCCTACTGTCGGGGCAGGCTGGGTAGCGCCCCCGGCACTGGGGCGGGCAGACACGCTCCTCTTTAGACAGGCCCCAACCTGTCTGGTTGTGTCCAACAGCAACGGCCTGTAAATCCAACTTGCCTTAACAAGGACTTCTCCGTCATTAGCAGCGCAGAGGCGCTCCAGAGAGATCAGTGGCATGCTCTGACAGCGGCTGCTTGAGGATCACACTGACCCAGCTACATCTCTCCAGCTCATTAGCTGCATGAACCCCCTCTTCTTTTAGCAGCCCACTGCTTGGACAGGTTAACTCTTTCATGCCTCGAGTTTTCCTCGGCAGGAGGGAAGCAGGACAAGCTGAGAACTAGAAAGCACAGCCTAGTGTCAAAAAGATGAGTCCCCTCCACCGCCACCCCACTCTAGGCACATAATTCCACCGCTGTGTCCTCTGCTTGCCATCCCCCCACACCCTCCATCCTTCCACCAGCAAACGCCACATCCCCACCCGCTGTCAGATCACACGCCAGCAAGAGCCGGGCAGGATCGATGCTATTTAATACGCTGGCAGAAATTAAATATTGACTTGCTTTGTGTTGGGCTGAGGCAGGACTTTGCATTGATCTGCCGTGGAGCTCTGCTTCCCTTGCCGGCGGCGTTAGCAGGGAGCGGAGCGCCGGCTACCCACGGAGGAGCCCCACGCTAAGTTGGGGTGGGAGGGGAGACATGCTGCACCGCTCAGTTCCCCTCTAGGAAAGGAAAATGCAGACAGATCCTGGCCCATCCCTGCTCCCCAGGCACCCTTGGTCCATCTTTGCTCCCCTATCCTGTCCATGTCTCCTCTCCAATCCTAGATGTCTCAGGCCATTTGCACGGTGCACCCCACTCTTCAGACTGCATCCCCCCCAATCAGACCTGCCGACATGCACCTTAGTGTCTCAATACACCACAGGCCTCTCACTAGGTCCCTCTTGCTCCCAGCATCCCCCTTCCAGGCTCAGCCCCACGATGCTGAGCACACAAGAGGGACAGTGACAATTGCCCTGAGAAGCATCCGCACTCAGCATGAGTGACCTTGAACCAGCGTGTTGCCCCTGGCACACCGACACCTGGACTCCACACGAGAGCTGGAGGGGGGAGATGGTTTTCCCATCCTGCAAACATTTCTTAGGGTTTTTTCCACAGTGGGACAAAACTGAGACTGGGTCCGAATTTTTCATGAAAAACTAGATGATGGAGAAGCACCCCAGAACAGCTTGGTGGGGTTAGGGCATTCACCTGGGATGTGGGAGATGCAGGTGCAAGGCCCTGCTCTACCTGTTCAGCCGGGTGAGTCCCTAACCAGGGGGCTATTGGTTATTTTGGGTGAGTCTGTCTGGTTTTGACCAGAAATTCCACCCTGCACCTGAGAAAACAGCCTAACCTTGAGCCAAAAAAATCCCCCCTCCCCTCAGCTCCGTTCATAAACTGCTGGGTTTCTATGGGGATCTCTTCACCCGGGTGGCTCTGAGGAGGAGGCCGGTAGCTCCTTTTACCAGCTTGCCGCAACACAGCGGCCGCAGAGGAACAGGGTCTCCAGCGGAAGCAGTGGACTTTAGGAGGGTTGAATGTAACGACTCGGATGGAGGTGGGTCAGGATGCGTCGTCACCCCCCGCACACACACCTGACTTGCAGAAAGCGCCGGGGGTTGCTCAGCGACTGTAATGTCGTCTGGTTTAACCGCCGGCGAGTTCAGCTGCACAGAGCGCCCCGACGTGTGCACTGGGACAGCCAGCAAGGGCTGCATGATGCCTGGTGGGAGTGTGTCCAGAGGAGGCTCATTTCACAGAGGCCACTGACAGGCCGGCAGCCATTTGTTCTAGCTGCAGTTACCTGGGCTTGGATTTTAACTGGTGATGAAAGGACCCGCACCCCCTTTACCAAGCCCCTCAGCCATCCCCAGCTGCAAACAAGCCTGGAAAGGCAAGGGGATTTCACCAGAATAACAGGGCAATTGCCTCTTACGAAAGAGCCCAGGATGTAGAACAGACCAGCAGGGCCCCAGACTCTGGGCACCTCCCCTGATTTGTGGCACCAGCTGCACCACTGCCATATCACAGGACCAGCTCCTCCAGCAAGTAGGGGCCATACCAGTCTCCCATGCAAGTACCGAACAGGTCTGAGCCTGCTTAGCTTGGAAACACTGACAAGGAATCAGCAGAGCCAACACCCTCCTTGGGCTTGAACCCAGCCTGCTGAGGAGCTGGGCTATGGGGCTCTTGACCTCTGGATCTCCGTTTCCTGGCTGAGCCCATCGCAGCTCCAGGCATTTCAAAGAGTGACTGGGGCCCACACAATCAGAGAGTCACTTTAAAAATAAAAGGTGAGATTTGAGGGCTCTCTCTTTCCAGCTGGCTTTTGACCCAGTGGGGAGGGGGAATCTCAGGTCACATTTACCAGCTTGTCTCAGCACCTGTGAGATCAAGAAACTTACCTAAAAAAACAAAAAGGAAGCTGAGAGTCTCCCATAATCCCATGACTCCAGGAGCTGGGACTTACACTAACTGCTGAATATCACAAGAGTGGAGGCAGGTGGGAGGAGAAAGTGTGATCCCAGAGCAGAGAGGCGGAGTCGGCAGAGCGAACACCGAGCCATTGGGGTTCAGGGCAGAGCCATTTGCTGCCTCCACAAACCCATCCCTCCAGCCGCAAGTCAGCAGAAACGTCAGCAGGGCTCGGGCGAGGAGCCCCGCCTCACCTCCCAACTCGGACAGCTGGAGCTGCAGCACGCTGACGTGATTGGAAGTGGCAGGGCTGCTAAAAGGCAGCTGTTACCAGTTCGAAAGGACAAGTGTTAAGGGCCTGGCCTGCCATCCCCTTGCCTGCACTGGCACGAGGCTGACGAGTTTATTACACGCCAGCCAGCGGATCTCAACGGAGAAAGCGACCATTGGGGTGCTTGGGCATGGAGGGGGCCTTCTCTATAACCCCAATGAGTGGGGACCCAGTGCGGCATTCTACCCCCTTTCCTCAGGGGGGAATTTGCTATGGGGTACTGGAGGCAGTTGCCTCCCCCAGACCTTTCATAGGTCTGTACGCTCCACTTCCTCCTCTCCACCTTTGCGAGTATAATCTAATTGCGTTTAATGTTTCATATGCTGGCACAACTTCGCCCCTGCCACCTGAATGTTCCCTGCCTTTCTGTATAACTCTCATGGCCCAGCTCATCAGACCAAACCAGCTGCGATTCCTGCCTGCCTGGGAGAACGGCCCACACCCCTCTCAGCCAGAGCAAGCTCTACACCGGCCAGGGGGCTGCCAGGAGGCGGAGGGAAGGAGAGGGCGTTCAGGGCACTGTGCTGGCAGAATGAGACCCGGCGGGGGTTACGGAGCGGGATCAGCATCCCAGCTCTCTCTAGCTTCTCCCTGCAAAACCACACGAGCAACAGGGGACACATCAGCTGGGGGGCGCATCTCATCTTCAAAGGCCCGTCTGCGCCATGCCAGAGAGGTGGCTGCTGCTCTGCGTGCAAACAGATGCCGCCTACGCTGCCTCCTCCTGCCTGAGTCACCCCCTTGATCTCAGCCCCACACGGTCTGCGCACAATGCCACGGCTCGGCTCTGTGATCTCCCATGGCCTTTCACAGAGAAATGTTCGCATGTGCAATTAGCTCCTGCGCTTACGCTTTGTCTTGCCGGCAGGGGCCGCATGCAGAGGGCCGGGCTCTTCTGCATCCTGTTGAGACATCACACCCCTTGGCCCAGCGCTCTTGACCTCCACCTGAATTAATCTGCCTTCTGCGCCCGCTTAGCCAGTGCACAAGTGGCCCACTGGGATTTCCTGTTCCCATTCCAACAGCTGCTTAACTAAGGCAGGAAACGCCAATTAGCCAGGCAAGAGTCTCACCCTAATTACCAGGGGATGTTCATGTCTGGGTTAGTTGGGGAAGGGTTTCGCAGTTCGCAGATCGATCCCCATAGCAACCACTCAGGCCTGCAGGGGCTGGGAGGGACGGAGGTTGCTGGGTGCACCCTTGAAGGAATCACACGTGAAAAGAGGCGCAGAGGTCCAGGCAGTGGCCTGCGTCCCAGCCTCCCCCATCCCCACGCACTGGCAGCAAAGATGGAGGCCCTCGCAGGCAGCGCTGCTGGAGCCAGCTGCTGCTCTGGGCTAAGGTCCTGGGGTTGGCCATTCAGGAGATCAGAGGTCAATACTCAGTCCTGCCTCCTTGTGTGAGCTGGGCCAAGTCACCGCGTGTCTTGAGGGGCAGGATCACATCTCCCTCTGCGCGTGGCTGCTGACTGAGCCTTTGGGCATAACCATGATACAAACGATCACCAGCCCGCAGGCCAGGCAGGGGGCTACAGGCCCCGGTAGAGACATACAGCAGAGGGCTGCCATGGGCAGGTGTGGAATGAAGCCAGTCAGGGCTCTGCCCAGGGGCAGCTGCCCAGCAGCCTGTAGCAGGACCCACCCAGGGCTAAAGGAAATGGACACAGCTAGGGCTGCCTTCCTCAACAGCACGAGACAGCAGCCTTCTCCACCTGAGGCTGTGCCTGGGTCTCTCACAAACGATCCTCCTCCTCTTCTCCACCCAGGTGCTCCGTCATCTCCCCCCCTCTCTCCCTTCCACTCTCACCCTGCCTGCAGCGATCACAGAGCGCCTGGCTTCTCTGCTTCTGCAGTGCAGGAAGGACCCAGGCTGGGTGGCTTCCCCCTACCTTCAGCCACAGGGTCTTGCAGCGGAGGGAGATTTAGAGTGACCAGAAGTCCTGAATTTGGGGACTTTTTCCTATATATGTGCCTATTACCCCCACCCCATCCTGATTTCTCACACTTGCTGGCTGGTCACTCTAGGGAGATTGTAATGCAGACGGCGCATGGGATGACTTGTAACATGCATGGCAGTACAGGCTGTGCTGTGGGCGCCTCGGCCCAGTCCTGCCACCAGGCGGCATTCAGAGCCTTCCCCAGAGGGATGGGCAAGAGGGTTTCCCTGCCATGCTGAGCTGCTGCTGCATTGGCTGTGAAGGGCCCTTACAGGCTCTGCCTAGCCCTGGGCCCCCAGAAGGCAGCCTGTTGTCCCTCTGTATTGCAGGGTGGGGATTTTGCCCTGCTCCTAGGAGCTGATTCACAGTCTACTTCTGCTGCCAGCAAATGGACTTCGCCACGTAGCACTGGCTTTTAGCTCTGCACGGGCCTGCGCTCAAGGCCCAACGCCAGCCCCAGCAGGGGCTTTTCCATGTGTGTCTCCTCTGCATTACAATCACGCTCCCCTCACAGAGCCCTGCAGGGCGCCTGGCACCGCTCCGACCCACCTCACCCTGCAAGTCAGAGACCCCCCAGCCCATCCTGAGAGCATGTCCCCGGGAGCCAAGCAACGACCCCGTTCATCCCGGCGCCTCTATTGTCTCTGTGGTCCTACGCACATCCCCCAGCCCTGCCTGACAGAGCTTTTGTTTCCAGCGGCGTTAGTGGCTGCCTCTCCCTCACTCTTAGGGAAGTTTGAAGTTAATAATGCTCTGTTATCGTTTCTCATTCCGTGCCTATTCTTGTAATCCTTGTATGTGTCCCCAGCTCCCCACTGAGTAGGGCTAATTAACGCCAAGGCAGGAGGAACTGCAGCTGGCTGGGTCACCGGGTTGCTGGCATGCTCATTAGAGAGGCATGGGGACGCCGCCATTCTTAACACCCACCGTCGCAGAGCAGCAAGGCGGGCCAGGCGGAACTATACCTCCGGCATGAAAAATCCTCCCTTTGCAGTGGGGACAGGCCCTGAGAACTGCTAGGAGTAGAAGGGTCAAGCAGAAGAGGCAGGGAACAAATCCAGTACTCTGGATTCTGTTCCCAGCTCTGGAAGGGGAGTTTTGTCCAGTCATTGAGGCAGGGAGAGAGGGTGTCAGGATGTGACAAAGTGGGAATGTTCTTAATGTTTTGTCTGAATGCTGTGTGGGTGCCTCAGTTTCCCCCTATGCATTTCTTAGGTATCTAAGTGAAGGGGATCAGGGTGTATGATTGTTGCAGAGCCCAAGAATGCCCCTGTGATACTGTCTGCAGAGAGAATGGCCGACCCTCTGTCTCCTGGCAACTAATGGCCTGGGCCCTTCCTCTACAAAGGTGCCAGCTGAAGGTGTTGGAGAACAAAGAGATCAGGTGGCCTGCTGGCCCAGGAAAGAGACAAAGGCCAGAGAGGAGGGGCTGGAGAGGCTCAATTTGAAGCTGTCTGGGGAAATGGAGGGGAGCCCATATGGGGCTCTGGCCTCCCTGGGCCCCCCCACAAGATGGACCTAACCGACGGGGTCCTGTTGTCTGTACCTGCAAGACCTGTCTTGGACTGTGTTCCTGTCGTCTAAATAAACCTTCTGTTTTACTGGCTGGCTGAGAGTCCTGGTGAATTGCAGGAAGCCAGGGATGCAGGGCCTTGTCTCCCCCACACTCCGTGACACAGGATACCTGGGTTCTATTCTCGACTCCAGGAGGAGAGTGATGCCCACTGGTCTGAGCAGGGCGCTGGAAGTCCAGACTCCTGGGTTCTCCTGGAGGATCTGTTCAACTAAGATGAGTTATCTACCCTCTGTCCCCCAGTGAATGCAAACTCAGAAAGAAATGGGACACCTGGGGGGTCTAGACAAGCCCATAGGTGCCCCTTTTCTGTCAGACTTTTTCACTGAGGGTAAATAACTCACATATGGTTGAGCAGACTCTGAAACAGAACCCAGGAAGCCAGACTCCCCGCACCTTGCTCAAACCATGAGACCACATTCCTTCCCGGAGTCAAGACTAGAGCCCAGGGGCCCTAGCACCAGTCCGCTGAGCGATCTATGACCAATGGAGGATTGGTGTGGATGACAACCCAAGAATTCAGCACCCCCTGCAGCCTTGCTAGGCTGACCTCTGTGATAGGGGGAGTGGGGCTGGTCAGTGTAGAGAAGGAAAGACTTCCCCTTGCCCCCCCCCTTCTTCTTTGTGTGTCTTTCAGCTGCTGCACACTGAGCGTTTGCTTTCAGAAACAGCCCCTGGCTGGGATGCTCCTTGTGAGTCGGTACTGAAGGTATCAAGGAAGAGGAGCTCTGTGGGCTCTCATTTCATTTGTCCCCTCTTCATCCTGGGTGTCAGGCCAGCCGGCAAAGTCTTATTTGTTCTGTATCTGTACAGCGCCTAGCGCGATGGAGGCCTGGTCCAGGACTGTGGCTCCTAGGTGCCACAGTGATACAAATTACTCTCCTTTCAACAGATTACACAGTTCCTCACTCCCTGCTCCAAAGGAGTTGGCAGGGTTGCTCAGCACCACTGCACAGAGGTGACTGCATTTCTGAGGTGAACGCAATGGCTGGGTAGACTGGAGTGAAGCTTGGAGATGAACAGGTGTCATTGTGTGTACATGGCCTACATCATCCCTGCTTGTGGAGGAGTGGATCCGAGACAAGGTTGGGAGCCAGAAAGGCTGGAGTGGCTGTGGTGGTCCTGGGCCAGAGAACAGGCTGGAATTCCTGGGACCCTCCTTCCTAGCCTGGAGCCGGCTGCTTCCCCCACAACGCACAGTAGCTCCTCTCCCTCTCTCTCCACTCCCCCATTCACAGGAAGCTTCCACCTGCCTGGTTCTCCCCTCATCTTATGTGGGGAGGGGGTTTTATCTGCTCCCTCTTCAGTGCACCCCGGGCAATTGATGCAAGCCACACCCACTTCTGAAATCCACCAATTAAATCCAATGGTCACTGAAACAACTCCTCCCACTGCAGAAATGTGTCAGACTCATCAATTTCACTCTTCTGCCCCCACAGACAGAACCAAGGGGCAGGTTTTCAAAGACATTTGGGGTCTCAAGAGGCAGATAGGCACCTCATGGGATGCTGAAAGCACCTAGTAATCTATGGGAGTTCGGTGCATCTGACAATCCCATTGCCTATTGACATCAGCAGGCATAAGGGCTGGAGCACCCACGAAAAATGGTCCAAGAAAAAGCGCAGCCAAGGAGCTTAACCCTAACCCCTGATTGGCCAGGCAAGATGTGACTTCTAGCTTCAACTGCTAGAAGACACAGGATAGCTGCCTAAGAACTGGGGGTTTTGCACGTTTTCACTCTTGACTCCTGCAGATAAAGTTATCAGAGACAGGAAATCAGGAGCTCTCTTCTTCTGCAGAGACACAGTATAAATATTTATACTGACATAAGGAGGGAATGAGATGTGAGGAACAAGACTAGACTTTAATTAAAGATATTAAAAGTCTGGCCTTTACTGCTTCCAGAAGGGTGGGTTTTAGATGTTACTTTTAATAATGCTTTGCACGCCTAGTAAGCCTCTTTTTGAGACTCTCACAATGACTCTCGCACTCAAAGCTTTTCGGTCAGAGCTCACAAAACACTTTCCCATGGCGGGTCAATATAATTATCCCCATTTTACTGATGGTGAATCAGGAGCACCATCATACCCCAGTTCTACTTACTGTTTCGAGACATAATATCCAGCTGGTGGTGGGGCGGTGGGGGAGTGGAGGCGGTGAGAGCTGTTGTCCCATCGGTTAGGTTTACTTGTTTGAATGTTAAGGACAATCGTTTATGGTTTTTCTGCTGTTGCTATGAGGGTAAGTTCCAAGGTTAGATCCAGCCCAACTCAGGGCCTCATCTTTACAAGCTGCTCTCATTGCTATTCATATTAAAAGAATCCAGGTACCACGCCCGGGCCTCCGGCTTTCACCAGAGCTGCCCCAGCATTTCTCAAGCTGCCATGAAAACCAAACAATCCTCAGCCCAAACTTTGCCCAGGCAGTCAGAGAGCAGCACCAGGAAAATATTGCCTGAAGGTTAAAATGGTTTGACGTTGTGCACCATTGCCAGGAGGAGTCAATGAAACAATGGAAGGAGCTGTTTGACTGACAGGTGTGTCTCAGAGCTATTATTCCAGGCCCTGGTCAATATTTGCACAAGAGAAACTCATGCACTTGCAGAAAACTGAAATCCTGAACTCCGCTAACATCACTGGGGCTGGACTTTCATTTATACCGCACTTACACGCTTCCCAGCTGAATAAGTATTCCCACCAGGCACTTCCAGACAGCTAGGTTTATTTCCAAGTATTCAGCAGATACTAGCCCTGCAGCATCAGTAGAATGCTGCTTTCAGAGGAAGAAGGGTGGGTCTGTTCACACAGGCACAGCTTGGCTAGATCTGAACTGCCTCAAGCTGAACCGCGCTCAAGCCAGTACCACGTGTGTCCTACCGAACAGCAGAGATGCACAGACGCACGGGAGGGGAAGGAAGATGAAGGTTAGTTTACTGGAGGGATCCGGAGAGCTGCCATCGAGCCAACTTGCCGGGCCAATGAATCATGACTGCAATTTTTTTTTTTAATGTTCTGCTGGTTTAGAGTTGCCAGGAGTAAATTAAATCTGCCACTCTGTTATTGTTGTCGCTCTTTATGTTAATTATAGGGAAGTCGAATTCTGTGCAGGCCACGTGGCCTGATGGGTACAGATACATCTCTGTGCTGCCAGGCATATATTAAAGGATATTGACTGGCACAGAAACAAGCTCATGCGGCAAGGCACATATTAAAGGCTATTGATCGACACAGTTACTTAGCTAATCCCCTCCTCCATGAAACTGGCATTGGCCACCATCCCATTGTTCACTCTGTGGGTGTTATATTCCCTCCCCTGCTCCGTGCGTTTAGACTGTGAACTGTCAGGGCAGGGACCATCTACACCACCACCTAGCCCCAGAGGTCCCTGTTCTCAGAAGTCCCCTGAGCAGCACCATAACAAAGATGATTATGAATAATAATAATAAATAATATTAATAATAATAATACAAACTTGTGTTGAAAGGCCCATGTTGAAGGATACTGACCAGCACAGACACACTGCCATGTTCCGTGGTTGCTCATGCCACCTCAAGGGTTCGAATCCTGCGCAGTGGGGAAGCTCAGAACCTGGAGGGCTAGATTTTTAACAAGAGCAGGAAAAGCTTGTGCCAGGTCCTCTCCCTCACAGCAGACGTCCAGCTCCTGAAGGAAGCCAGGGGCTTCTCTTTGGCCTCAGATGCTAAGGCAGCAGGGCATGCAATATCTCTGGGGAAGTCCAGAGTCTAGCCCCACTGGTATTGCCCCCTCAGTGTGTGAGAAGCATTGATGGTCTCCAGAAGACTCCAGGCGAGCAGGACAGGAGGTTTTCACTGGGGTGGAAGGGAGGAAATGGCTGGGGGGTGTCTCCAATTCCTGGCGTTACCCCAGGGATAACAGGGGACAATGCGGGAAGAGGACACAAAGTTTCTTGGCAGGGAGGGCACCTGTTTGAATCTAGCCTGGATCAACAGGACAGTGGCAGCTGTGACGCTTATAAGGAATGAGCCGAGAGGCACAGGAGAATCCATGAAGAGGCACCGAGGGCCCGGTGGACTCAGGCTGACTCGTCCCTGCTGAGCCACTTGTGGGGGCCAGGGCAGCTGCTGTCAGTGCTGTGTCTGTTCTCACCCGGATCCTGCAAGCTGCTGAGTGCAGTCAATAGGAAATCAAGGGGCTTCACCCCTTGCAGGACCAGAGCTCTTTGGGCAGGGGTGGAGGACATTGGTCACCCTGGAAGGCTGTATCTGACTCGAGCGCCATTGCAGGCAAGGATTTCAGGGCCATTAACCAGCTCCCATTGCATGGGGCATGCCAAGATTAACCCCATGGTGGGAGAGTCAGCCGGGGTGCTCTCTCCGCTCCCCTGATTGGCACTCCTAACGCTCACACCGCGAGGTCAGGACAGAGAGAAAGAGCACAGCGCCCTGTGTCAGCCTCGCTCCAGGGATTGCCATCTGTCCCAGGGCGGGCTGGCCCAAGGGCATTGGGCTCTGTCTTGCGTCTGCGCCTTGTTAGCTACTTCCCAGGGGGTGAATTCTGGGGCTGGCAGAAGTTGCCCAAATCCTCTAGTCAGGATTTAAAGTTCCAGAGAATCCCCAGAGCCGTCCCAGCAGCAGAGTCGTGCAGGGCCAAAGGTGCCTCAACCAGACAGTTTGTAGCATCACCCTCAAGTCCAGGCTGGGCTGGACTGAGATGTAGTTGCTATGGTGACAAGACAGCTCACCACAGGCGCCTCCCCGTGATAACGAAAAGGCATCACAAGCTGGGGGCAGCTCCAGGCAAGGGGCAGCAAAGCCCATGGACTCCACTCCCCATAGGTCTAGGGCTCGTTTTGTGCAAAGGGGGCTAGATATGGGGGTGGGGGAAGAATTGCACAGCACCATCTTGTGGACTCTGCGGGTCTCTCTCAGGACGTAGGTGAGAGATCGACATGGAGGCAGACAAAATGGCAGCACATTCTGCATGTGCATCTTTTGTGCAGAAACAACACAGGCTCAGTTAGGTCCCAAATGACCATCTTTCCAAACTCTGCCAAAAGATGCCAGGGCTGGCTACAGACACAGCTCCTCTGGCTGCTTCCAAAACACAGAGCCCAGGGAGTGCCGCTAGAGAGCTCACTGACTATTTAGAGAGAGACCACTCGGCTCCTCCCATCACACGCACTCTGTTCATCCATTTATGCTGCAGGCACAATTGCTAAACAGAAGCACAAGACCCCCTGCTTCCTGGAGGAGGCGATGGGGGGTGGCGGGCCATATTCGGCTTGGGTGGAAGGAGAACGGAACAAGAGCAAAAAGGTGAACAGGGCCTGGCTTGCAGCTGTTCCATACTTTAATACTGATCGGATCCGAATGCCTCCGCACACTACCAGAGCGGCAGCGTTTATTTAACACACTGTAATTGACCTGGCAAACCCAAAGAGAGCAGCAGTTTTGCTGACTGCTAAATGTGTATTTAACAAGGCTCCCAGGAGAGCCAAACGGCAGGTGCTCTAGAGGGTTGTGGTTCTGGGAGGGGAAGGCTGAGCATCTCGCCACTTGCCCCAGAACATTCAAGATAACGCGGACAGGGCCCCGAGGAAAGGTTACTGTGGGGCGGGACTAGTGAAGTACTTTTGGAAATGCTGACGGACCGGGAAAGTACTCAGAGATCAGCACTGGGGTGAGGACGAGTGGGAATAAATTCAATTAGATAATGCGGGCTGAGCCGCAGCAGCAATTAAGGGAAAGGATGCACGTGGTTTCACTGCTGTGCTCGGTTCATTCAGCCAGGCCCTTAGCACGGAGCTCACATGAGGAATCCTAGCAAAGTTAAGGCCTCTCTCTGTGCTTTGTTAAGGGGCTGGGCTTGGCACAGATAAGCCATCGGGCTCGGCTGCTGAGCTCCCATAAGGGAAACGCGAGCGAGGATGGTTACTAAGACCAGGCCCATGACTTTCCGCTAGAACAGAGTTGCTCAGCTGGTTGGGTTGGGTGTGTAAAGGGATCCTGAGGCATTGAGAATTATTACAATCTAAAGCAAAGAAAATCTTGGTCCTTCACTTGCCCGCACATCCACTCCTTCACTGCAGGCTCCAACAATCCCCATCAACCTCTCACACGCAAATACATGCTAGCTGCTTAGCAGTGTGCTCGTCTCTCCACTGCTGACTCTGGCCGCTACTGTACAAATAACAGGGTCAGGAATATTTGTGGCCTTGAAGAAGGGGCTGTGGAGCTGAGGAGGTCACAAGCACTGCCTATGGCACAGGTGTGATCTCATCCCCGGGGTGAAATCCTTGGCGTTTAAGTCCTGAAAATATTGAGGCTGTGGGGAGTGGTGGGGGGGGGGGGGGGGGAGAGTCTGCTCCATTTCTCTCCTCCTTTCCTAAGTCTGGCAGGTTCTGTCAGAGAAAAGTGTCACAAGTGTTATTTTGGTAAGTAATATTCCAGCAGCCGCGAAGAAATGAAATTCTCTGAATTCACTGCACCTGAATCCTTAGGGAAGCATTATCAAGCACACAGCACCTTGTCAGACATCATCTTTCGTGCCTCTAGCAGCAATCTCTATGTTAAACGCCAGGCAATGGGAACACATTATGCCATCAAATCCAGGTTAAAGAAAGGGGCTCCACTAGAAGAAAACCACGTGGGAAGGGAAGGCTGCGTGCGCGGAAACCTGGCACTCCACCCCAGAAGGATGCTAGGATCAAGCAGGAAAATAGATTACCGTAAACCTCCTACGCTACAGACTGGGCACAGATTTCAGTTCTGTGTGTACACGTACGCCCCTCCCTTTGTGCACAGCAGTCAGCAAACAGACAGACGGGGAGTGAGCCACCAGGCAATGTCCACTGGTGCGATGTCCCTGCCCTAGTGTGTCATGTTGTACGTGCGCTGGGCAGAATGGGAAGGAGCCTGGGCCTGTTACTTCACTAGCCCTCTGAGACAGGCAGGGCAGGAGTGCAAGGCCGACCCCCACGGCCTCTGAAAGCCTCATGTGCTGCCTTGTAGATGGCTGAGCCGCATGATCCTATGAGAACGGGACACCTCCCATGCGGCCCCTGCGATGAGGCAGTGGCTGTGGTGCACCATTCCCACCAGCCCTCCCAGCGCTGGCTGACCAGCCGCCAGGCCATTTTCAAAAGGGGAAACGAAGGCCCAGAGAGGTTAAGGTTCCTAGTTACTAGTGTTAGATGCCTGGATTTCAGGGTGCTCTCCTGAGCTGTGCGAACGAGGCCTAATCTTTGGGAAGTGCCAAGTGCCCACACTAGGGGGATTAATCCCATTTCAAGTTGCTTAGGCCTGGGGCACCCAAAATCCCTTCTGGAAAGCTTGGCCTGCAGGATGTGCCCAAAGCCACAAAGGAAGCCTCGGACAGAGGCTTGGAACCCAGGCATCCTGATATCCAGGCCTCGGCTTCTGCCACTACCCCACCTTGCCCCATAGCAAGCGGGTGAGGGAGAGTCATTTCCTGCTGAGACATCTCTTTCTGGGTAGACTGCTGTTACTTGGCAGCCCTTTCTGAGCAGCTTCAGCTGCATGCCAAAGGTTGTGCAAGGAAGAACCCATCTTAGTGAACAGGGAGCTGCAGCTTTTCCCTCTCCAGGGCTTCTCTCCTCTTTAGTACTTAACAGGTCCCCTCAGAAGCGCTGGCTCCATTACCTTGGCAGGGGGCAGGCCACTTCCCACCCATGATGGGTGGTGATTTAGCTAGGTGATAACAGGAACTTCGTGCTGCTTTGCAGGAATCAAGTCACTGAGCAGATAGAGCCAAGCGGCCGGGGGTTATCCTGACAGCAGCAGCAGGGTACTGCTAATCAATACATTGCAGGCATGCCCCTGTCCCCATGAACTGCAAGCTGCTGAGTGCTGGAGCGTACGTCGCACAAGCTTAACGTTTAACAAATGGGCAGGAGGGAGGTTGTCACAGTCCAGGTCCCAGGGAGCCCTGCAGACTGGTGAGGGAATATGGCTAGAATGGCACTATTCAGAGGGCACTGGGTCAGGGAGCCCTAACCCCAAATGCCAAGTGTTTTGGGGAATGTTGTAATATTTGGTAGGTGAAGGATCAGCACCATAGACCCTGGACAGCGACAGCTGGGCCTGGCTGTCGTCATGGGCACAAGCTGGGATTCAGCCCCATGGCCAATGCCACAGATGCCCAGGCTGGAGGTATTTATGCCACGTTATGGGCAGGTATAAATCTGCCAACCCAAATCACTTCCCCATCTTCGCTTCTGTGGCTGCTGCTCAGAAGGCGCAGAGCAGGACTGGCAACGCAGGTGGGGATGTCCCCATGATGCTCTGAGCTGGATCAGGAACAGGATTGGCCAATGTCAGGCCAGCCCGTTTCTGAAGAGGCATACATCCCAGCTTCTCAGGCTGAGGCCTGGGTAAGCACCCAACCCCGCCTGCCCGAGCAAGCTTCCATCCCTCACAGGCAGGGCGGCTCCAGGCCCCAGCACGCCAAGCTCGTGCTTGGGGCGGCATGCCGCAGGGGGCGGTCTGCTGGTCACCGAAAGGGCGGCAGGCGGCTCCGGTGGACCTCCCGCAGGCGTGCCTGCGGAGAATCTGTGGGTCCTACGGCTTTGGTGGAGCATCCGCAGGCACGCCTGCGGGAAGTCCACTGGAGCCGCGGAACCGGCTACCGACAGAGCGCCACTCGCAGCGTGCTGCCGTGCTTGGGACGGCGAAATAGCTAGAGCTGCCCCTGCTCACAGAGACTCAAAGGTGGGTGCATTTCCCCAGTGCTACCCCCATGTACCAGTCAGAGCCACCCTGCTCTCTAGCAGCAATGGCCCAGCATCTCCAACCCAGCTAGCAAATTACAAAGCCTCGGCAGCCAGCCAGCCACATGGGGGCTCAAGGCTTCTGCTCTGGGAAAGGCTGGATCAGGCCTTTCCAGGCAGTGAAGATAACAAGCTGCTCAGACACACTACAGCAGCAGCTGCTGAACCACGCACAACCAGCTTAATTAAACCATGTACAGCAGAGAAATGCCTTTCCGAGGTGAGTGCAGAGGGGTTCCCCTTCCCTGGCTTGGACTGGAAAGGCTCAGCTCAGATCCCATCCCCACACGTACCGCAGAGAGGATTCTGCATCATGTCGGCACCCAGGCTGCATCTGTCTTCATTAACATGTATTTATTTAAACAACCCATTGAAACCTGGGTAATGAAGACGGGGCTGTGTGCCACCTGGCTCCCTGGTTATAAATGGCCCACAACGTTAAATCACACATGCTCCTTTCCTGTAATGGGCTCATTTGCACAACACAAATGAGCTCCCAGACACACGGGAACACCGCGGCTCATTCAAGAAGACACGCCTTGCAGCACAGCCGCTACTCCCAGGGCAGGGCTGAATCCTGCTGCCGAGGACACAGATCCCCATCTTCCCCTGAAAATGTCCAGTTCCATTGACTTGCCATCCACAGCCAGTCCCCTCCACAGAAAGTCTGGAGACCACCGAATCCCAGAAAATTGTTGGCTACATTTGGGAGCTACATTTGCTCCTGATCCCTTATTTGCTGGAAGTGGCTCAAACCCTGAAGCAGGAGGGTTTCAATCTCTTCCCAAACACTTGGTTATTCTCTCCCCCGCCCCCATTCAACATTTACTGTCTAGATTCTGATTATCCATAGAAATGTCTATTTGTTTTGAACCCTGCAAAGCTCTGATTGCTACAATGTATCACGGAGGCTGACTCCCACAGGCTCATTCGGCATTGTGCACAAAAAGTATTTCCTTTGGACACACCAAGCTGTCCACTCAGACTCGCGTACCTCAAAAGGGTCAATCAGAATTTCGGGGGAAGGCTGGGGTCAGCTCCCAGCCCTAACAGAGTCCTGGCTCGCTGGGCCATGCAAGGGCAGAGGTGCTGCTAACACAACCCAACACGGCAGGGCCCTGGGATTTCAAACAGCCCCCCAGCGTGCCATCCCTCAGAGCTAGGAAGCTTTCTGTTCCATTAGTAAATGGCTTCTTCTGCTCTGCACAAACTGCTTCCCAATCCCCCAGGCTCTACCTCCAAGTCTTATTTATAAATCAAACTCCAACCAAAAAAACCCCACTATGTCAGGACCAATCAGTCCCTGGGAGCTGTGAATGGTACTTTACTGACCCAGAATTAATCATAACAGAAAGAGCTTAATGGAAAATTTCCTAAGTGCTCGTTTATTAAACATATTTATGCACCTTGACTAGTTTAGGGGCCAGAGAGATAAAAAAGAAGCGTTGCTGCTTTTTCCTTTTCTTTCTGAGTTTCTTCTTTCCATAGGGAGAGCCCTGGGAAATTCTAAACACACATTGGAGAGAGACAGGTTGCTCCATGGCGCTGATCCAGGAAATCACCACCATGACTTGCCAGGCCTTCCTGAATTCTGATGGCCAACTGCCCAGCTGGACTCGAGTCCTTTCTGATTCTAGGGGTCTGATTAAAGGGACCTGGCTACTGGTGATGGCTGCACACCCAGCCTCGGAGATGCAGGCCGCTTTTAAGGCATCTCCAGTTGGGTGCCCAAAAATGCAGACACCCATAACCTGTAAGGAAAAGTGTAGCTGTCTTGCCACCCATCAGCCCCAGCATTCCTGGCAGGTGGCTCTATATGATTTTATGAAAATATGCTAATGGGTGTGAATATAATGTAACTGGAATATGCTTCATGCAAAACATCTCTTGTAAGGTATCATTACAAAGCTTATAATCTACTGAGTGTGGTCATTCTATTTGTATAAATGTATCGTTCTTGTATCTAAAGCTAGAAATATGAAATATAACTCTGAGGGCCTATTGTAATTATGCAAAGTGTGGGCCATTAATGGTGGTTTGGAATCTTGATGGCTCCCATTAACCAGGACAATTGACTGTCGATGGCTCTGTTTTACTGGCAAGTCTTCCTGTAGATGTGTGTGCTGTCAAGTGGGTAATGAAGTCTTACAGTGACACGTGATCATGTCACCTGAACTGGAATCCATCTTTAACCTGATGCTTTTCCATTTAGAAGGGCGGGCAGGGGGGACCCAGAGAGACAAATGACTCCTGCCTTGTGCCAAAACTATATAAGGGGGTGGAACAGAATGAAAGAGGCTGCAATCATTAAGAAAAATCCTACTACCACCTGAGCTGGAACAAGGGCTGTACCAGGGGAAAGGATTGTGCCCAGACTAGGAAGGCGTTCAGTCTGTGATAGAAGCTTATTGAAACACCTCTGAGGGTGGGATTTCATCTGTATTCAGGTTTCTTACTGGATTAGGCACAGATTTGCATGTTTTATTTTATTTTGCTTGATAATTCACTTTGTTCTGTTTGTTACTACTTGGAACCACTTAAAATCTTCAGCCACCCCCGCCAAGGAGGCCGTGCTGCTTGCACCGTGTCCATGAAACAAGTCCCCAGTCCTGGCTCTGCACAGACTTAGCTTTAAAGCACTGCCCTGTATGGCAGCTTTCCATCGCCCCTGGATACAGGCCCCACCTGGGCTTTGGCTGGGCTCTCCTGGAATCCCTAGGGTCCTCTCCCAGCAGGGACCCTGCTCAGCCGAGGGGTGAGCTAGTATCTCCTTGGAGACTCACCCCCTTGCCTTCCAGCAGATCTATTTCCTCCTGTGCCCCTGTCATAGCTTCCTACTCAGATTTGAACCTTAGTGTTCATAACCTGAGAAGCTAGCATAAACTCCTCTAAGCTTAATTACCAGCTTAGATCTGATAGCCTGCCACCAACCAGGAATTCCAGTGCCTGGTACACTCTGGTCCCCCCCAAACCTCCCCTGGACTCCCAAGAACCCAAATCCCTTGGATTCTTAAAACAAGGAAGAAATAAACCATTTTCCCTTCCTGCTCTTTACTTCCTCCCAGATTTTCCCACCCTGGGTATACTAGGAGATTTCCCTGCTTCAATCCCTTGAACACAAAACCGAGAGGACAATTTACCTTCCCCCTCCTTCTTTTCCCCCTCCCAGTCTTTCCCTGAGAGAGACAGTAATCCTGGCACAGAGATTCCTATCCCCTTGCCATAACTAGAAAAAGAAAAAGTCAACAAGTTTTAAAAAAGAAAGCTTTATATAAAAAGAAAGAAAAGACAAAAAATTAATCTCTGTATTAAAGTGACAATACAGGGCTATTGCTTAAAAGAAAATATGAACAAACAGCCTTATTCAAAAAGAGATACAATATCAAAGTACTTATAGCCAAATACACATAAAGACTTCACCAGCCAGATACACGGATGCAAATACAGCAAAACAATTTAAAGACTTCAACTTTTGCTACCTTGTACTTACAACTGGGAAACAGAAGATTAGAAGGACTGGAAAAAGACCCTCTCATAGCTGAGAGAGCACAGAACAGAACGGACCCAAGACCCAGAACCCCACAAAATTCCCTCTCTTAAGCTTTGAAAAATCCGGTTTCCTGATTGGTCCTCTGGTCAGGTGTTTGGTTCCCTTTGTTAACCCTTTACAGGTAAAAGAAACATTAACCCTTAGCTATCTGTTTATGACAGCCCCACAGACACAAGAATCATAGGGGTCTCCCCAGTGCATCCACCCCTTTCAGGGCCACTAGCCATCAAAAGCAGAACCAAACCCAGGCAATCGACCTCTGATCGGGGCAGGGTTGTCTTCCTTCAGAGAGTCACTGGTGAGCTGCAGCCCAGCGTGGTGCTCACAGACACACCTCTGGTAATAGCCCCAAAGCAACGGCTTGGTGCTGGGCCCCCTCTTCTCCCAGAGGGGCCTCGGCAGGCAGCGATCGCCCAGGCAACTGTGGCCTTCATCTGCCGAGGACTGAGGTTTGCTCTTCTCCCAGGCTGCCACCAGCTGAGCTGGGGCTCTCCCTTTTACACCTTCCCTCCAGACCTGACTCCCCTGCTTGAGCCCAGAGCAGCTCATTAACCCTCGGGGGGCTAGCGTGGGTTATAGACCCCATCACCAGGCCGCCTGGGGCTGCCTTGCTCCTCACCCCCAGGTGGGCCCTCGGTGAGTGTCTCCAGAGCCAGGGGCTGAGAACGGAGACCCTCCCCCTGCTGGGGAGGACACGGGCACCAGCAGCCTATGTGCAATGAAAGGAAATGAAGTGGAGCTGATAGAAACTCTGCTTCCCCCTGCTCCTGCCTGTTACAACAGCCTAACTGAAGGGGGCCCCAAGCCGACCCCTTCGAACCAGACAGCCCTGTGCCTGGGATGGGGCATTTGAGAACCTCCTCTCCAATCCAGGGCCAAGTCTCCAAATGGATCAAAAAAAAAAAATCAAGATTTCCACCAAAGGTCTCCCATCCAAGGGCCAAGAAGAGCCAGCGCTGCTTAGCTCAGGAAGGGCTGGCTAGAGACGAACCCAGCTGGCATCCTCTGGGATGTAGGGCTGCATGCACAGCAAAGGGCCGAGGGTGTTCAAAGCTCAGGCAGTGCGGACATGGGAGAAGGAAGCTGGGTCCATGCCCACTGATACAGAGAGCACTGGACACCAGCTGATGGGGTGCTCTGGGGAGCACAGAGCAGGATGCTGGAGGAGGTCAGTACTGTAGCATATCCAGCAGCCTCTCTCCAACGGCAACCAATGGCAGATGCTTCAAAGGAAGGCACATAATTCCTGGCCTGGGGCCAAAGCCACAGGGTGCGTGAATCCCCTCCCCGGCCATAGCTGGCCATCAGCCTGAAAATCTCTGCAACTGCAACCTAGCATCTGCAGTGGTGCCAGCTATTACTCAAACCTCTGGCTAAGCTTTACAAGAACTGCCTGACCAGTGAGCTTTGAAAGATGCTTCTCTGCCAGGCTTTACCACCCAGCTGGAGCCAAAATTAAAACCGGGGGGAAAGGTTGGTTTGTTTTTACAAAGAGACAGATCCCAGATCACTCGGCACCTTTTCTGGGTCACACCTCCCGTGCAGGTTGCACTGATCAGTGGCTGACACAAGGTGAATCCACGACTCAGAGGCATGTTACAAGCATGAGTGACATGCGTTCGAGACCGGTAGGAACACCCCACTGGAAGGTGGTAGAAACCGTCCTTATAAGCAGCCTGTTGAGCTGTTGGACTCTCTGACAATCAATAACATTGATTAACCATTAACACACAGATACCGCACCCCATATTCTTCATAGTGATATGTGTGACGAACTGGGAATATTCTTAATGTTTTCTCTGAATACTGTGTTGGTGCTTCAGTGTCCCCATGGCAGTTCTTAAGTATCTGGCAGAGCAAAGGGCCAGTGCACCTAAATGCCTGACCCTTTGTCTCCTAACAACTGATGGTCTGGGCCCCTTCTCTGCAAAGGTGCCAACTGAAGGTGTTGGAGACAAAGAGATCAGGTAACTTCCTGGCCCGGGAAAGGGGCTGAGCAGAGAGGAGGGGCTGGAGGGAAGTTAGTCTGGAGCTGCCTGGGGACGAGGGGTGAAGGGCAGACGTGGGAGTCCGGCTCACTGCCCCCCAGAATGGACCCGGCCGAGGGGGCCGGTTCGCGGTACCTACAAACTCTGTTTTAGACCCTGTTCCTGTCATCGAATAAACCTCTGTTTTACTGGCTAACTAGGAGTCACGTCTGACTGCAAAGTGGGGGTGCAGGACCCTGTGGCTTCCCCAGGACCCCGCCTGGGTGGGCTCGCTGTGGGAAGCCCACGGAGGGGCAGAGGATGCTGAATGCTCCAAGGAGAGACCCAGGAGGTGAAGACGTGTGAGCTTCTTGCCCTGAACAAGTCTGCTCCAAGGGAGAGGAGGCTCCCCAAAGTCCTGACTGGCTTGGTGGGGAGCAGTTCCAGAGCATTGCCTGGTGACTCCGTGACAATATGATATAATTATATCATAATTATGATGTATTTTATACACAATAAGGCACATCATTGAATGGTTATGGATTTGCTGAATATGATTACAGATGCTCCCCGGGTTACGCAAGACCCAACTTACACAAATTCACACTTACGGAAAAAGTTCCATATGTCAGAAATAGGCTTTTCGAGCTGCGGACATTTTTGAATAACGTACAGGTTTACGTTTCCAACTTGCGCAACATTCGAGTTACGCAAGGCTTTCCAGAATGGAGTTATTGCGTCAGTCGGGGGGCGTCTGTATCCTATTTGTGTGCATGCAGCAGGTTTGTATCTGAGGTTAGGAATATCGGCTATGTATCTATTTCACAGACAAAATGCTCTCAGTGTAGATGGCTGGCCTGGAAGGGTCCATTCAGGTTAATGAGCCATTAGGAAGAAACAGGCCTTAGACGCTCACCTCCCACCTGGTGAGTGTCCTGTGAACCCTCCAAACAGCCGGTGGGGATGGGTGCTGGGACGCTACAGGGACAGTGACCAGGTCAGACTAAGAGTCTAAGGTGCCACAAGGATTCCTCATTGTTTGTCCCCATTTTGAGCAGATACAAGCCACGGCCTGGACCCCCCGAGCACTGACTCTAAAACCTTGGCCCATGGAGGAAACCAACCCTCTCCAGCGTCTGCAGGTCCAGTGCGCTGATCAATTCTTTAACCTGTTAAACCTTAATTACCGGATTCTCTAGCTCCCTGCCAGACCGGGGGCCAGGAGAGAAACCCCCACCCTGGTCTGAAAATGTTTCTCAGTTACATCCACTGACCCCTTGCGCGGGGGAGACGGGGCACCAGCTAGGCAGGATGTGCCGGGGAGAATACGGAGCTTGCAACCGTAATAGATGTTCAGCTCTTCGATACGCTCTGCTGATCAAGGTCACCCCGATCTCCCCAATACCGCACAGCTGCCCCTGAGCACCGCAGCAGGACACCAGCCTCAGCAATACCATTTTCGATGGGTTTCCCCTGGCAGGGGCTTGCACAGCAAGCGTTTCTCACTGCTGTCATCAGCTCGCTCATTGCCTGTTTCCAGGGACTTTCTCTGCAGCATAAATCCAGGGGAGGGGTGGCAGCGTCTGGGTTTTTTCATTCACTCTGCAAGGCCTTACAGAGGAGAGATGTCCCTGCTTCAAAAAACTGTTGTGCGTGGGGCCCTGGCCTCAGCGTGATCATTAAATATCCTGGGGCCCTTTGCATAAAGCACAGGGAAACAGCTCCCGTGCCCTGGCCTAACTCCAGCTCAGGTCATTGCCTTCCGCCTCCCCACACCACAGCCTCCACCCCTTCCCAGAGCGCTGCACGGACTTCCCAGCTCCACCCCAGAGGTGGCTGCATGTCAGCAAGGGGTTAGGAGGCATCTTTCTCCCACAAGGCCAGGGCTGGATCTCAGGGTGTAAATCCAGAGCTACCCCATTATTTTGTGAAGGGGCTCCAGGTTTACACTCGGTTAAGTGAGGGCAGAGGTTGGGATCTGGCAAAGGAGCATCCAGGAGGGAGATGCCCAACTCCCACTGGACTGGGACCCCCAGGGGGTTTAGGGTCTTTGCATGTGAAAGGGAGTTGCTTGCGCTAAGGGCTAGGTGCTGGGCTGTGCTGAGCATCTGCCACAGCCAGAGAACTCAAGCCTCCCGTCTACCCACAGGGGCTCAAAGTGGAAGCCTGGTTACACAGATCAGCAGTAGGGGGTGAAGGGGCAGCAGGGGGCCCTGCTCTGGCCAGCAGGAGGGCGAGGGGGCAGGCCAGGGGAGCAGGGGCCCTATGCCAACTTGCACGCGAAGCAATTGTGTTCGGGAAGCAGGCAGGCTGCCAGCCCAATGAGGTATGTGAAGAAGCTGTAATAGGAGGGTAATGAGCCTGTGGAAGACGGAGGGGCCCTGGCGCATGTGTCTGTCACACTCTCCTTGTGCCACACACCAAGCGTGTACATAATCCCCATGTCTGTCATGTCCCTGTCCGCCCTGCACATAGAGCCTCGCCAGCCAGGGACAGAGGGGGGAGTGGGTGTCGGACCACCCTCTGCAACCTAGCGTGCCTCTCATACAGGGTCAGCACAAGCCCTCCCGGGCCCCGCTGTGAGAGAGAGGCACTAATCCCTGTCACCAAAGAGGGGAAACTGAGGCACGGACAGTGAGAGGTTTCCACCACAGGTCATACAGTGCCCAAGAAATAGGGCCCCTGAGTCCTGACTCCCAGGCCCCTGCTCTGACAATTTGACCTCACTCCACTCCCTTTATCCCAGCCCAGGAAGTTCTCACACACCCCGCAGGGGAGGCTCCTGGGGAGAAGGGGCAGGCCATGTTCCCCAGCCCCCTAAAAACTCCCCCTGCAGCTCTGTGTCTTAGCCAGCTGACAATCTCCTTGCATGAGAGACCTGCCTGCTTCTCATTCGACCCCCACGGCCCCTCCCTGAGCAGCCAATCACTCTTCCCAGCTCCAGGATGGGACATTGATGGTGGGTGGAGCATGGAGCCACAGGGATGTGAATCCCACAGCTATGGCTAGGATGCTGGCAGCACAGGAGGAGGATGCCAGAGCCATCTGGGGATCGGGGAAGGGAGGCTGCAGCCAGCTCCTGCATCGAGGCAGAATTGGAGGGGGCAGAGCTCCCTCAGTGCCAGGTGGTGGCAAGGCCTGGCTTCCCCTGGCCCATTTCTGCCCCCCAGCCAGGCTTCTCCATCCCCAGCCCCTGAAAGTGGGAGGTTCTGTTTCTGCAGCAGCCACTGGGCCCAGACCTCATGCGCCTGCCAGGCTGGCTCAGACAAAATGACTTCACACCTCCAGCTGGCGCTGGCATGGCCTACTTTCCTCAGGTGTCTCCTCGCTAGTGCAAACTCTGGTCTCAGCTGGCGACACCCCTTCAAAGCGTTCCATGGTTTTAACAACTCTCCCCGGACTCGCTCTGGCCAACCACACAGACCAGCTTGTGTGTCTGACCCCTGGTGGCGAGAGCACCTTCTTCCCTGCAGCTCCTGCCATCTGAAACAGCCCCATTCCAAAGCTCCCCTCTTCCTTACCTCGCTTGCGTCTCAATTTCTGATCCCTATGGCTGAACATTTCCATGGGTGGGTCTCAGGTCTCCAAGAGCAGGGGGCATTGGCAGCCCACCCCTCAAACGACCTGTGATTCCCTGGGAGGAAAGGAAAGAATCGCCGGCCTGTGTCCCAGCCAGCAGCTAGAGATACCCCAGGGGCTGCCAAGCCGTGCACCATACTCCTGCATGTGTCTGCAGATTATAAAGAAACTGCATCTGATGTCACTAATTTGCTCATAGATTAATTACCATGTGATTTGCAATGTTTAGCTCCTGTGAGAAGGTGGAAATAATCAGCGAGTGTCTCCTTGCCATTTGCACAGCCTTGGCCCTGGGACCCTTCGCCACAGCCTGGGAAGTGACAAGGAGCCGGGCAGAGAGGGCTGAGTCCACTGCCAGTGTTCACTTAAATGCAGCTGTGACAGGGACGGGGCCAGACTCCCTGCTGGGGTCACTCTGTGCTGCTCTGTTGAAGGCAGCAGAGCTGTGCCCTTTCCACCCGCAGGAAGTCAGTGCGCTACCGGATCATTACCCCAGGCTGCAGAAGGATAATGCAGCACTGATATGGATCCTGCCACCTGTCTGAACTCCAGGCGCCCCTAGAGCCAAACCCCAACCCAGTGCAGGGATTTCCCATGCCGCAAATCCAACAGGATTCTCCAAAGATTTCCAAGGACAAGAGCCAGAACCCATTGGGAATCCACCCATCATACTCTGGAGTGACAGGCCAGGTTCTCTAATGGGCTGTGTCCCCCCCTCACCCCCCAACCATGTCATCAAGAGATCAATCACCCGCACCCTTCCCGTCACTAACTCAGGACCCCAAGCTCCCCCTCATCACCAGGAACCCCGCCCCCACCCAAGCCTCTACTCCCTCCAACATCATCTGGGGGAGGGCCCAGTTCCAGCCACCCCCACAGCTCCTTGAGCCTGTCTCCTGAGTCTCCCTGTTCCACCCGCCTTCCCCTCTCATCAGCTCTGGCCTCAGCATCCTCTCTCCCCATTATTCTCCTTCAGTGCCAGCTTATTCATCGCAGCCCCATTACGGAGCTGAAAGCCAACGCGGCTGCACCACCTGACTGCAAATTGGCTCCTTTTTTCAGTCTAGATGCTAATCTAATTGCTCTTCGGCAAAGAAACTTTAATGCAAAGGGGATGAGTTTTGAATGCAGGAGAAGGGAGCTGGGGGTGGGTTCGTGTCTTCTGAGAGCTCAAGCTCTGCTCTGTACAGGGGGGAAGAGCCAGACAGCCACTCCTGCAAGCCAGAGGCAAGTCTGTGCATTTGGGGAGGGGGTCCCAAAATGCCTGGGGCTCTGAGCCGCCCCCAGTTGCAGAGAGCCCTGCAGAGGCCAGATGAGCAGTGTGCAATGTCAGCAGGGGAGAGGGGGCGGGACACTGGAGGGGAAGGGAAATAACTGGCTGCTGCAGCGGAGCTGCCAGGGACTAGCATCAGAGATGAACATCCATTGTCCAAATCTGACCACATCTTGCAGGGACAGTAAGGGGCAGCTGTTCCCAAGGGCTCCATCCTGCATTCACTCATGTCTGCAGGGGCCACATGTCCAGCAGAGGATGGGGGGAAAGATGGGCTTGTGATCAAGGCACTGGAAAGATCTCAGGTGAACCTCGGCTCTGGGGCCAGCTTGGTCACAGATTTCCTGAGGCTCTGGGCCTCAGCTCCCCCTCGGTGAGCTCAGGACGATCCTTCCTTCAGCTTTAGACTGTAACCACTCTGCAGCGGGGCCCCTCTGGCTGGCTAGGGCCCCAGCCACAACTGCAGTACACACACCTAGCGCTCCAAGATACAAGGGAATTTGTAACTAGGGCTGCGGGGCGGGGAACCTCTGCCCTAATTAAACTAAACTAGGAATTAGGCTCCTCCTCTAAACTTCAGCGTCAAGGGAAATTCCATGACGGGGGCTCTCTAAAGCCACGTCTACACAGCTGTGCCGGAGCAGAGACGCTTCCTACTGCACAGGAATAGAGGGAGAGGTCCCCCTCCCTGCAGAAACTTCACCTCTCCAAGGACGGTAGCCACAGGGCCAGGCATTCTTCCCCCAGCCCAGCTGCCTCTACCCTGGGGTTGAGAGCAGCGTAGAGAGGGTGCGAGAGTTTTGGAATTTGCACACCCCTGCCGGCCACAGCTAAGCCGACCTCACTATAAGCAGAGAGCACCAGCCCAACTTGTGGGACCTGTGGGGCCATCGCAGGGACCTTCCATTGGGGGATGGATGGGACAAAGCCCTAGAACACAGAGCGGAGGGAAGGGCCTGGAGCTGGCCAGACACAGCTCGGGCCTCGCTGGTTTCGGAGCTCTGATACCAGTGGGGAATAACTTGGTGCACAGCCTTGTGCTGTCCGCTAACCCCAGGGGGCCCTTTGGAAATGCTCAGGATTTCCTACAGCACTTCGAGTCTAAGCCAAGACAGAGAACGCAACAGGGCAGCAGCTTTATGCTGATACAGGGAGGTGCAGCTCTGTCCCCACAAGGCGCCCATGCAAATCTCAGCTCTTCTGTTTCGGCCTGTCGTGTACGTTTAGGTGACAGCTATAAGCCGCAGCAGAAGTGTGTTGTGGGGGTGCGCACGCAGGCTATGGGTTCTGTATGCCAGCTCCATGTAGTGCATGATGTGCTCCAAGGGAAGGACACCAGTTTACGACATAGGAGAGGGGTTCGATTTTTTGCTCTGCCACTTCCTGTGAGACCTTGGGCAAGTCACTTAGCCTCTGTTCCCATGGTGATGTGCTCAGACACTACCATGATGGGGACCAGCTATTGACATCTCTGCAGTAAATGGCAGCTGCTGTAGAGTGAGTTTGTGCAGGCAGCCTCGGATGGGTATTCAGCATGGCATCATCCTGTGCCTGGCCCAAGCCCCACTGCAGCCACCAGGAGCAGGCACTTCCGGGAGCTTTGGACTAGGTGGCAGAGGCTTGCCAAGATGAGCCATTATCCAGGCTGGAGCTGGCCTTGCAGCAGGCAGACACCTTCTCCCTCCAGCTCTGAAGTAAAATCCCTTCCCTTTCTTTAAAAGAAACAGCCCAACAAAAGCAACATGGTTCCAGGCCTCTCGTCCCTTTCTATTCCAGAAGCCTCTGAAATATTCAACAATGCAATTATATCTCAAGGCGCAAAATGCACTTATGTTTCTTTAGATAACGAACCGGGCCAAGCCCCCCCGGAGCCGACCTGCCCATTACTGCTAAGATGGAGCCGCTCGCTCCTCTGCCATTTGAGAGGGGTCAGCGCCTTCCCTGGGCAATGACCCGCAACTGCATTTCCCAGCAAAGTGCTCAGCCTGGCTCTGTAGTTGGACAGGGACCCACCAGCCCTGCAAGGGCCCCCCGGGGTGAGGGGAGACAGGGGCCACGGATGGAAAGTTAAAGTGCTGGGGAGGAAAAAAGAAATGGAGGGGGGGTATGGGGAAACTTGCTGAGGGGCTGATCCTGCAGAGATGTTAGCCTGACTGTGCAACAGGGACTGCAACCTCAGAGTGCACTGGCTTGAGCTCTTCCCCGTCTCTGGGCTAAACTCTGTGCAGGTCACTCGCCCAATCCGCATAGGGGCTACTGCAATTAAGCTGGGAACCCTCCTGAGAGCTTTGCACCTGGATAAGAACCAGGTCCCCTTGGGGTGGGCTTGTCTATACAGCAGAGGGGAGCTTGGAGCTGAGCCCTGCAGAGGTGGGATCCAGGCATGCTCTGGGGCAGACAGTAGGTGAGGGGGAAATGCAGAGGGGATCAGCACTTCAGCTACACACCCAGAAACAGGCCCCTGAGGAGCTGCCAAGCTGCTCTGGAGACCTCCTGAGGGCAGGCACCATTCAGGAGCTTCCCACAGCATCCTGCTTGAGGCCAAGCCGCAGACGCTGCCAGGGTGGGCTGGTCGGTGCTTTGGCCCCTGCACAGAGCTAGGGAAGTGCAGGGGAGAGGGAGGAAATGGAAAATATTGATGTGCCCCAGCTCTCAACATGGTAAGCAGAGTTCAGGCCAAAGACCCGGGTCAGTTCTTCGGACATCCAGGCCCATCTCCTCCAGGCAAGGTCCCATGCGGCTCCTGTTGGGGTCAGAGCTGGAGATCAGAGCTAGACCCCCTGGGTCCAAACACCCCCAAAGTTTGGCTCTGCCACTGGATATGGCCACCTGCTCTAGCCACAGCGGGCAGAGGCATGGCTGGAGCTGGCAGCACCTACCAAGCACAGTCAGCTGATGGGACCGACCTGGACTCCCCTCAGTGGGTCTCAGCCCTCTCCCCAGTGGGGCAGATGTCCCCATAAAATGCCACAGCCACAACTGGCCCCGTTTGGCAGCCTGAGCAGGGGAGCTAGGGACTGTACCGGCCATGGGGCTGGGAAGCCTATGGGGAGGCTCACATTGGTGCTGAGCTCTGCTCTGTGGTTAGACAAGGGGCCTGCTGCCTCCAGAGGTGCCAGCCTGGCCCAGACAGCTCCAGCTGGTGGCGTTGGTGACTAGAGGGTGCACGTCCTTCTGTATCTTTATCAGCCAGTGCTTAGGAACAAGGAGACTGGAGTGCTGGAGAATCAGGGGCCCCTTGACTCTGCCCTGGCACCTAACAGGGCCCCCTGCACATTTCCCTCTTGAGCAGGTGGCCTCCCCAGTTGGCATACAGTCTGTCCCGTGGCCTTACATCCAGGACTAGGGCTGTGTCCAGAGCACAGCGCTAACTGGGGTTGTTCTTGGCCTCCCAGGGCTTGGGAAGCAGAACACCACCAGGAAATTAGATCCACCCAGCTGCGTCTCCATGGAGACAGCGCTAGGGCAAGGGAAGAATTCTTCCCGCAGCCTAGCTCCCACCTCTGGGGGAGGGAAATTAACTCCAGCCTGGGAGAGCCCCTCCTAGCTCTGTAGTGAGTGTCTACACAAGCACTAGAGTGGCGCAGCTACAGCATCACAGCTGGGCCACTGTACCTAGCCTACATTAGAACAGCCCTGAGGCTGCTCTAAGTGACACTGGGGGCTGTGCAGGGTCCTGCAATGCAGAGAGCACAGAAATGGCTTAAACAATTTATTCCCCTGCCCCCAATCCCTGCCCTAAGTGCAGGGACAGAGTTGCTGGCAAAGGACAGAGAGGCGACCCAGCAAACCCTGCTCATGTTGGGGGCTGCTTCCCACCCCCTTTCTCAAATGCCCTGACTGGGCAGCAGTATCACTGCCAACTTTCTTAAAGGAAATGTTCCCTTTCTGTCTCCGTGGTGCTGTGGGCAATTTCCCCTGGCTTGCTGCCAGGATCAGAGCTGGGAGTGAATTGGCCAAGGCCTTTTCATGCACCTGGCCGCTCGCTTCTGGCTCCATGTCCATCTCCATCTAGCCATCGGCAGTGGAGCCAACACCCTCCCCTCCCAGGCCCAGCCCTATTTAACATTCATAAATGATGTGGGGAAATGGGGTAAATAGTGAGGCGGCAAAATTTGCAGATGATACAAAACTACTCAAGATAGTTAAGTCCCAGGCAAACTGCAAAGAGCTACAAAAGGATCTCACAAACCTGGGTGAATGGGCAACATGGCAGATGAAATTCAATGTTGATAAATGCAAAGTAATGCACATTGGAAAACAGGATCCCAACTATGGCTACAAAATGGAGGGGTTTAAATTAGCTGTTACCACTCATGGAGGAGATCCTGGAGTCACTGTGGATAGTTCTCTGAAAACACCCACTCAGTGTGCAGTGGCAGTCAAAAAAGCAAGCAGAATGCTGGGAATCCTTAGGAAAGGGAGAGAGAAGACAGAAAATATCATATTGCTTCTATACAAGATCGATTGAACTTGGAAAAGGTTCAGAAAAGGGCAACAAAAATGATTAGAGGGGTGGAACAGTTGCCATATGAGGACAGATTAAGACTGGGACTTTTCAGCTTGGAAAAGAACTAATGGGGACATGATAAAGGTCTATAAAATCATGACTGGTGTGAAGGAAAAAAATAACTCAGGATGTGTCATTCACTCCTTCTCATAACCCAAGAACTAGGAGTCACCAAATGAAATAGGCAGGTTTAAAACAAACAAAAGGAAGTATTTTTTCTATATAACACAGTCAACCTGTGGAATTCCTTGCCAGAGGATGTTGTGAAGGTCCAAGACTATAACAGGGATCAAAAAAGAACTAGATAAGTTCCTGGAGGATAGATCCATCAATGGCTACTAGCTAGGCTGGGCAGGGATGGTGTCCCTAGCCTCTGTTTGCCTGAAGCTGGGAATGGGTGACAGGAGATGGATTCCCTGTTCTGTTCATTCCCTCTGAGGCACCTCATATTGGCAGATCAGAAGACAGGATACTAGGCCGGAGGGACCTTTGATCTGACCCAGTCTGGCTGTTCTGTTCTCACAGCTCACCAATCCATGGGTGCAATAACGCAGCTGGAGACCTGCAGCCTCCCTTAACACCTGCAAGCTAAGGAAGGCTAACAGGGCACTGAGGGTACAATGACAACCCAACAGAGGCTAGGGAATTGTAACAGCTGGATTGGAGCCTGAACTGGGACATTTTCAGTCAGGGAGTTTCAACACCTTAATGTGTCCCCTGCCTTAATTTCACCCACCACTGACACAGCAGCAAGGCAGTCAGGGGTGAGTGCGCCATCGGATTAGGAGCGTGGGCTCTGCGGTTTGGAGGAGGAGCTGCTGGGCTTTGATGGGATGCAGCCTGATCTCTGTCCCTGCAGCTAGTAAGACAGACACTAAGCGGTGGGGTAGATCAGCATGAGCAGCTGGCCCAATGTGTTACCATGTATGTACTGCTCAGTGCCCTGGATGCAAACAGAGAAGGAATTTGGACTGAACTCCGTGGCTAGGAGCTATCTAGATTGAACGGAGCCCAAACCCCAGCTGGGAATGCACCAGAACTTGGGGCCCACCCTGTGGGATGCGGTGCTCCATACCATGGCATGCTCCCCGAGACCCTGGCTCGCTCCCCATGGAACTGAAGGGTTTGGATAAACATGAGCCGCTGCAAAGATTTGCTGTGTGTGAAATCAAACATCCGGCAATGGCTGGTCACAGAGCAGGGCAGATCCCAGTGCAAGCTGTCACGGAGTCCCCGGGCGATGCTCTGGAACTGCTCCCCACTAAGCCAGTCAGGACTTTGGAGAGCCTCCTCTCCCTTAGAGCAGACTTGTTCAGGGCAAGAAGCTCACACGGCTTCACCTCCTGGCTCTCTCCTTGGAGCATTCAGCATCCTCTGCCCCTCCGGGCCTTCCACAGCGAGCCCACCTAGGCGGGGTCCTGGGGAAGCCATAGGGTTCTGCACCCCCACTTTGCAGTCAGACGTGACTCTTAGCCAGCAAAACAGAGGTTTATTCAATGACAGGAAACAGAGTCTAAAACAGAGCTTGTAGATACAGCGAACCAGACCCCTCGGCCAGGTCCATTCTGGGGGCAGTGAGCCAGACCCCTAGGTCTGCCCTTCACTCCTTGTCCCCAGCAAGCTCCAGACTAACAACCCCCTCCAGCCCTCCTCTCTGCTCAGCCCCTTTCCGGGCCAGGAGGTCACCTGATCTCTTTGTCTCCAACACCAGTCAGTGGGCACCTTTGCAGAGGAGGGGCCCAGGCCATCAGTTGCTAGGAGACAGAGTGCCCGGCATTTAGGTGCACTGGCCCTTTGCCTGCAGTAAATAAAAAAAAACACACACCCTTATCCCACCACCTAGATACTTAAGAACTGCCTAGGGGACACTGAGGCACCAACACAGTATTCAGAGCAAACATTAAGAACAGTCCCAGTTCATCACACAAGCTGGCAGCTGGGGATGGGCATCGTCATGCGAAGTCGAGATGCCATTGCAGGGCAAGACTGCGCTCCCCCTCCTCCCTGGTTTGCAGATGGTCTTACACAGCAGGTGCCCAGATTTCTGCCCAAGGGAGGACACCAGCTCTGCATTGCAGTGCTCAGATAGGTGCTTTCAGTGGGCACATGGGTGCCCATCTGAAGAGGGGAGGGATGAGGCAGGGCTCCATATCCCCTCCCCTACGGAGCCTCCCTTAGGTACAGCGTTAAGAGACAGTAACTGAGCACGCATGGAGGAGCAGGGGACAGCACCGTAGGAACAAAGGGGAATCGCCCTTGGCTCTCTTATGGCCCATTTCAGCCTTGCGTGGTGGCGGGAGTGAGTGCCGTCTGCTTTGAAGCTCGCTGCTCCCATAGGGATACGTGCGGGGCTCTCTCAAAAAGCATCACAGAGCAGAGGAAACCAGGCAACCCAGCCTAGGGCCTTGCGGCCATCTGGCCTAGTCTGGTCTGTCTTTCACCTCTCTGCTCGGACTGCCATCCATGGGCAAGCGACGGGGGAAAATCATCTACCAGGAATGGACAGAGCGAGGACCAGCTCATTACAAGGGCAGCTAGCAACCCTGGCACTAATTCGGAGCCATCCTAACGAGCTGGGACCTCTCCATCTCAGCCCGCTGGCTCCAGTGCGCAGCCCCGAGTGTTGTGTCACCCCCTGAACTTCACCCAGCTGCCCACTGAGCTCCCGGCTCCTCTGCTGAGTAGCTGGAGTAAGATCTGGTTGGAGGCGCACTGGGGCTGCTAGCAAACATGATGTCCTCTGACAAGCCCTAGTGTTTCCTTGGTAATTAGCACTTCCTCATTACTTCCTCTGCCTGGGTTACATCTCCTGGTGCTCCAGGCAGCCAGGCACTGAAAAAGGCTTGTGTCAACACTTTAAGGCCCTGTTTAGCAAACCAAAGCTTATTAACTTGTCAACACAGGGGTTGGAGTCATGCCCACCCCTGGCCCCGCTCTTCATTTCATGCTATTTTTGTCTGCGTGGGGGGTAGGGATATTCGTTAGGCTCCTGTTGAACTGGGGACCAAATGAGCCGAGAAGAGCAGCGGCAGGGCCGGCGGTGCAGCGGGAAGCTCCTGCATTCAGAGGAGGCGAGATTTGGCTGGCGGTGCCTGGAGTTGGCGAGGGGGTTGTGCTGCACACACAGAGCTCCGAGCTCGAGCAGAATCAAGTGCCTGAGCAGATGCTGGGTAAGCGCCAGATTTATACCGGGGCCACCAGAGTGGAGCCCTGAGAGCTCACGAAAGAATCCCCCACCCTCCCCCTGCACAGACACCCTTGGAAACATCATCCACTCCTGCACCATGACCAAGATCCTAGCCCCGCCCCACCAGCCACCTTTCAAGAGTCCCTGGCTGGTGGCAGATCACCTCCCCAGCACAGCCAGGCAGCCTTTGTACCTATGGGACCCATGGATGCTGGGAAGAGAAGGGAAGCCGGGGTGAAGTCAGTGAGCAGCCAGAGTCCCCAAGAGGTGGGCTCAGGAGCTAGCGTTCACTTGGGCTGGCTGTAGGCAGGGCTGCCATCAGCTCGTCTCTAGCCACATCCAGGTCTAGGGTGATCCACCCGCACCCCCTGCACCTGCAGAGGTTGCTGGGGAGAGAGATACATGCGGCTCGGGCTCAGCTCTGTGGGGCTGGCCAGCTGGAGTGTGACAGTTCGGGCCCCTGAGATATGGGTCTGTGGCATGCAATGCCCTCTCTGTACCCTTCCCTGCTGCACCGAGCCTGCATGGGCAGCACATGGAAAGAGCTGGGGACCCTGCACTGATACCAGAAAGGACCCCATGGCTTTAACAGGCCACCAGTTCACATCATGCCTGGCAACCAGGGCCCCTTCCCCCTTGCACCTGGAAAGTAACTTCATGCACCAGCCAGTACTTTCAGGGGGTCACCTCGCAACATGGGCATGACAGAACCCTATATGGGAGGATAAAGCCTTATTATAGCTAGCAGCTGAGGGGGAATCTCCTCCAGCTCAACTGAAGAGTCCTGCATCGTGAGTTCTCACCAGTTTTGCAGTTGACTTGCCATGCAGTTTGGTTGGGCCACCAAACCAGCCCTCTGTGCCTCAGTTTCCCCATGTGCAAAGAGAGCCTTACAGCAAGCAGCTGGTGGCATGTTGCTGCGAGGAGCACCTGCAATTCATCATGCCAGGGGGCAGGGACAGCGTTTGTAAGGAGGCCCTGGACCCAAACACCATCTTATCGGGAGGCAGCCCCTGCGGACAGATGGAAGACCTGCAGTTTGCCAGCCAGGCCCACGAGTGATGGCTTAGCAGGGCTGCAGGCGTCGGCTGCCTCCTGATCCAGCCAGCCAGAGGGAAACAGGCTGAGGGGCTTTGGCCTAGATGGATCCCGAAGGGCGAGCACCAAAGAGGCGTTCGTACTGTCATCTGCAGCTAGGTTAACCCTTGAGCTCCCGGGACGATCTGATTCATGGGACAGCAGAGTGGAGACACCAGGCTGGCCCCCTTGGGAGCCTTCATTTCGCTGGTGATGGCTGTTGTGCCAGGGAGCTAGGAATCGAGGGAAAAGTTTGGGATGGGGGATTCAGAGAGGGGAAGAAATGATGCTAATTAAGTTGTGGCAGGTGCATTGAGATCCTTGGCTATAAATCATTAGAGACAATGGAAGGTTATTTAAGCACCAACCTTACAACTAATGATGGGGAAACTGAGGCACAGACCGGTGAAGTGACTTGGCCAGGGTCACCCAGGAGGTCATAGAGAACCCAGGGGTCCTGGCTCCCAGCTCCCTCCTCAGATAGCACCGAGGGGTTTCTCTGGGGTGGAGGTACTGCAATCCCAAACGCTCCAGCTGCCCTCAGGGAATGGTGTAAAGAACACGCCGTAGGAGGTGCAGGGGACGGGGGAGGTTGATGGAAGGGAGGGTCCAACCCCTCAGCCAGAGCCATGTTTCTGTCACACCCTTCCAGCAGGTCACGCGTACACTGCAGCTCGCTCCCACCCACGTTAAGGCAAGATGGGAACAACAAATGGCTTGTTATGAACACTCCATTTCCCATCAGATCGACAGCAGCACAGCGCTCTTCTAGAACCTTCCATCTGTGACAAGCTTGGCTGGTCGGTTCTCCACAGACACACCCAGCCCCCTCCACAAGCCGGGGAGGCATTGCTCACTTTTTGCCGATGGGGAAACCGAGGCAGGGGGAAGTGACTTGCCTGAGGGCGCAGAAGACTTTGACATCAGACCAGGGAGTAGCCCTCAGAGGGGCTCCTGGCACCTAGACCTTGTACTCGATGGCGTTTCTTGGTGTGTCTAGCATGTGACCCCTTTGGAGCCCTGCATGTGACCAATTCCTAAATTCCAGGGGCAGCTCTGGGCACTGATGAGCTAAACGGTGTTGATTCGGGGGGGGGGGGGCAATGAGAAAACCATGGGGGGCCCATAGGGTCCCCTGCCATCAGATTAGCACAGCCGGTGCTTCATGCGCCTCTGCAACAATTTAAAGAGTCACGAATGCCGCCCAGCATAACAATAGCCCTGCTCAGGCTCTCAAGAGTGGACACCCTGAATGACTTATTTCCCAGGGAAAAATGGGAGGGGGGTGGAGTGGCAAAAGGGGACTCTACTATGGCAGGGGAAGGGGGAATGGAGGGGACTCAAAACCTCTGGCAGGGGGAGGGAGGTGCACAGAGCCCCTGGTATCACAGAGGAAGGGGCGCTATGGAGGGGAGGCACATAGAACCTCTCGTGTGGGGGGGATTTGGGGACACAGGTGTGAGGCTAGCAAGGCATAGGGGTGCAGCAAAGCCCCAGCCATGCAGGACCCATGAATGGGGGCACAGCACACAGAACCCATGAAGAGGTAGACATGGGGGAAAGGACAACGGGGGGGGGGGGACTGAGGGAGCTGCAGGGAGCCCCTGTAATAGAGGGAGCCAGGACAGTGGTACCCAGAGCGCTCATTTGAGGAACAGAGGGGTGCAAGGAGCCCAGGCACGTTCAACCAGCTCAGGCAACAGAAGCTACAAAGCCTGCAGCCCTCAAGCCTCACGCCACTGCAGGAGTTACTCTCCTTGTAACACATCACCGGGACATTTCACCTGCTGTCCTAGCCCAGCCTCTCGCTTACCTGCAGCTTCCACCCAGAGCTGTCTGCTCTGCTGGACCATCTGCATTTCGCCCAGTTCGGGGGTCAAGGCACTTTCAAGAGACCATTTGCTCATCAGCACAGACAGGCAGGACTAGTAGGAAGAGAGGGCACCTCTACCGCTATCCTTTTATCCAGGCTGCTTAGCAAAAGCTCCGCCTATTAGGGTGGAGCTTGGAGCAGGCCATCCAATAGAAAACTAAAACAGGCAGATTCTTTGATCCTATCGGCTAGAAGAGACGGGGACGGCTACCCACCATGTTTAAAAGACACAGGTGGGGCCGAGACTGGGGTATTGACCAGCTGCAATGTCATAGGAAGGCAATGGGAGGCCGGCATGGCTGGAAAAATTAGGCCCTGGCTTCCCAGCTGCATAGAGCGCTTGCCCACCGAGGCCTGCGTCGCCTCTCGTGTGACCCAGCTGGCTTCGAGGCAGTTAGTTCTGATTTACACCAGCGTCAACAAGATCAGAATCAGGACTACACTCTTTAAAGGGGCAGCAGGATATCAATACTGCTGGGAATGGGGTGTCTCCCTTGTGGATGTGTCGCTGGGGGGTGTTATTGAAGGGTCTCTGGTTATTTGGGGGTCTCTATATAAAAAGAGCTCTCATCTCCATTTGGGGAGTGGGTTTCCCATTTCCCCCCCTTATTCTGCCCTGTGCCACTGCTGAGCGTCTGTCTGTCCAGCCTAGGTAGTCGTAGCATGCCCGTCATTCTAGTATTAGGCCTGTAAAGTTTGTCAGGACAATAGAATATCATTGACTTGAGCTGATTACTTAGGCATCTGTCTGTCTGAGGTGCTTATATAGCCTTCATGCTCTGAGCCTCTCACATTTACCCTCACCGCGCCCCTGGGAGCCAGGGCAATGCTGTTATCCCCACTGTACAGATGGGGAAACCGAGGCATGTAGCAGGGACATGATTTGCCCAAGGTCACACAGGACATGTGGGGCAGCATAGGGACTTGAAGCAGAGCCCTAACCACTGGGCCGGTTTTCCTCCACTCAAACACACGACGGCGCTGCCAGAGGGATGGAGGGAGTGGGGAAGGGGAGGTGCAGCACCACCACTGAGAATCCTGAGACATCAGCCTAGACGGTCAGGACTGACCCCAATGCCCCAGTGCAGTGCTGGAGTGCTGTTGGGGGGGCTCTCCCCTCAGTCAGTGCTGACCCCAATGCCCTCGTGTAGTGCTAGCTGGCATAGTGGCGCAGGTGTGATGGATGATTCAGCAGGAGGCTCCTTCCCCCAGGTCGGTACCAGACCCACTGCCCCAGCATGGCACCGGACGTGCCACCCTGCCGGGAGAGCCGTCTTTCCCGGGAGGCCCTGCCCACTCATGGCTATCCTAGGGACATGGCCTATATCTCCGAAGGAAGCAAAGTGCCCACTGAGAGCATTGGTGGAATGCCTGGCTGCTCACTGGTGCTGTCCCCACAATCGGGCTCAAGTGGGGCACTATCAGGGGGGCAGCACCCCTGGGTGGGGGCTGACAACATCCCTCTGTCCCCCGTATGCCTCAGCCACAACCTCCCCAGTCTCAGCTCCATGCCCCAAGAAGCTGGGAGTTCCCTCACTCTCCCCTTTGGCAAGATGCTGTTGGGCTCCGCAGGCAGGCAGGGGGTGTCCAGCACGATCCCTGCGCCGACCCTCAGCAGCCGTGGGTGGAGCTGGATGCGCCTGGGCCTGCCTGCTGCTGGACAGCCTGGGATTGACCCCAGCAGAGGCAGCTGGAAATGGGTGCGGGCTGCAAGGGGACACGTGCCATGAGCTGTTTCCTGCCAGGCTAGGGCTGTAGAAAGCAGTGCCGCCCTCTCACGCGAGCCCCAGGGGGCATCTCCCCTTCCCACGCCAGCCCTTGGGCCTTTAAGGGGGGTGGATGCAGAGCAGCCTGTGGAAGCAAACGGTGGCAGGGCAGCAGCAGGCCACGTGCCCCATGAAGCGCCTGCAGCTGGATTGCAGGCGGGAGCACGTGCAGGTCACCCTCCACCCATGCAGCAGGCCACCCTCCACCTGGACGGGCAGGGGCTCCCTGAGCGGGGAACCGGGGCTCTGCTTCCCCCCATCTGCCCCGGCACTGCATGAAGCTGGCGTGTTGCAGGAGGGAAAACAGCCTCACCAGCAGCACCTGCTCCACCCCGCGCAGTGCCCAACAAACTGGTGCAGGCGCCTGCCCCCTCCCCCCAGCACAGCAGATGATGCCCCACACTGAGCAAAGGAGGCCAGTGCCCCCCAGCAGCAGAGATCCACAGAGAGTGAACTTTTATTTTCAACAAAGACAGCGCCTGCCCCATGAGATAGAAAGTGGGGAGGGGGGGAGGGGCCCCTCCCAAGGTGGGCTCCGGAGTCTAGGGGATGGGGAGGGCCCCCTCCCGCCTGGAGGGAGCAGGGTGGGCAGAGGTGTGAAGAGGAAGAACAGTGCTGGGGGCAGTGAGCGGCAGGGCAGGTGCCCCCCTGCGGCAGGCAGGAGGTGGGGTGCGGCGATGGGCGTGGGCGTCGTTCCCAGGTGCACACGGTGCACTGTGTGAAGAGATGCCCAGGTACAAAAGAGTTCCAAGCCAGCCCCCATGACAGGACACGCCGCACACACGCCGAGAGCGGGGCTGGCGGGAGGCTGGCTGGCGTGCACATGTCCAGGGGTGCGTGACCCTACATCCGCGGGCGTGTGGGGGTGGCTCCAGGGGTGCGTGCGTCCCGGTGGTGACGACGTCGGAAGGGAAGAGAAGAAAAGAAAGCCCACAACAAAAGGCGAAAGGAGGGGGTGCGCCAGGGAGGGCACTGGCCCCCCTGGCAGGGGGAGCAGAGTCCGATGGCCGAACAAGGAAAACAAACCCCCCCACAAAAGGGAAACAAAATCCGATTGTCCTTTTGTTTGCTTTTCCCTTCTGCAGCGTGGGGCTGCCCGGGCTGGGCCGGGCCCAGCTCCCCCCAGCTCACACCTCCGTCTGGAAATCCCCCTCTGACACGTCCAGGTTCATGCACGGGGGCTCCCAGCTGGCACAGTGCAGCTCCAGCTTCTCCCGCCGCTTGGGGGGCAGGGAGCTGAGCGTCATGGCCTTGAAGGTGTTCCAGCTCTTCTGCTGCTGCTGCTCCTCAGGACTGGTCACTTCCTGTGCAGGGCGGAGGAAAGAGACCCGTCAGGGATGTACCGGAGCCAAAGCAGCGGTCCCGCTTGGGCTCCGCTCCCACTCGGCCTGGGGAGAAAGGGAGCTCCGTTCTCCCACCCTTGGCCTGCTCTCCGCAGGCTGTGATGGCTGCGGGGCTGGGGCAGGCTGTCTCCCTGGGACTTACTGTGCTACAGTCATTATTACTAAGAGTGCGGCTTCTCAGCCTGCAGTACCTGCAACAAAGAACTCGGGGGCAGGCCCCCTGTGCCAGCCTGGCAGTGTAAAGGGGCCTTAGGCTGGGAGGGAGCCCAGAGAGCCATCCAGGGCAGGGCACAGAACGGCTGGCGTAAGGGCTCTGCACTAGCACAGGCCCCGTGCAGGGTTGCCGTAAGAGTGCACCGCACTACGGCCACAGGGAGCCCTGAGAGGCAGCACGGCCTTGGGCAGAGAGGGAGTGAAATGCTGCCAGCAGGATGTTTTGCACCCATTTTGCGCAGCTTCGAGGGGACACGTAAGAGGCAGGGGACCCAGGGCTGGGCAAGAGGAGGCTGGAAAGTCCCCCGCTCCCCTCAGCGTTCCTGTTCCCTGCGCAGAGACCAGCTAGCAGGCTCAGGGCTAGAGAGCAGATGCTTTGGAAGCCACCTGGAGAGAAGGGCAGGCAGCTGGGGTGCATGGCCAGAGGGTGGGTGGGTGGAAGGCCTGGGCGTAGCCAGAGGGCAGGCGGACAGGCAGCCGGTGTGCATGGCCAGAGGGCGAGTGGGTGGAAGGCCTGGGCATGGCCAGGGGGCGGTTGGGTGTTCGGGACACACAGAACAGCCAGAGGATGGACAGGAAGCTGAGGCGCGCAGCCAGAGGGTGGGCAGGACAGGGAGTGTAACCAAGGGTGGCTGGGCAGGACGGGGTGCATGCCTGAGGGTGGCTGCGCAAGACAGGGCATGCAAGGGCAAGTGGACAGGCATGATGGATGGGGTGCATGCCTGAGGCTGGGCGGGCAGGACAAGGCACATGGCCAAGAGTGGGTGGGCAGGATGTGCCTGAGGGTGAGCAGGCAGGATGGACGGGGCACATGTCCGAGGGGGAGCCGGCAGGATGGGGCGTGTGCCTGAGGACGGCTGGGCAGGACAGGGCGCATGCCTGAGGGTGAGCGGGCAGGACGAGGCGTGTGCCTGAGGGTGAGCAGGCAGGACGAGGCGTGTGCCTGAAGGCGGCCAGGCAGGATGGGGTGAGTGCCTGAGGGTGGGCGGCCAGGACAGGGCGTGTACCTGAGGGTGGCGGGCAGGATGGACAGGGCACATGCCTGAGGGCGGACATGTAGGACAGGGCGTGTGCCTGAAGGTGGGCGGGGCGCGTGTCTGAGGCCAAGTGCGCAGGATGGATGGAGCACATGCCTGAGGGTGGGCGGGCAGGACGGGGCACGTGCCCGAGGGTGGGGGGGGGGGCTGGGAGCAAACCATGGGACAACATGTATCTCTGAGCCTGAGGCATATTAGCACGAGATGAAGATGGAGCCTGGGGAGGGGCCCCTGGACAAGAGCCAGGAGGCTGCAGGGGCAGCGTGTGAGGGGAGGGGAGGACAGGACACTTGGGAGGGGGTGGAGACGGGGTAGAGGGAAAGGAGGATGGACAGAGAAGCTGGGAGGCTTTGCATGAACTACAGGGTCACGCGGGCGGGAGGCCTTCATCCTGCAAGGGACAGCGCGAGGATGAGGATGGGGTGGAGATGCCGACATGCCAGGATCCCTGCGAGCAGACGTGACGACTCCATGGGGGGCACAGGGCTCCTGAGGGGCAGCAGCTCCGCACTAGCCCGCCCGCCCCAGGAAACCCTCCTCCCGCGGCTAGGGGTGTCCAGGCACTTACGCTGGATGTGCTCTTCTCCCCGCCGCCGGAAGAGACGCTCCACCGCTTCTCTCTCTGGGGGGACGGACAGGAAAGGCAGCGTCAGACACTAAGGTATAGGCCCCCGCTTCCCCCGGCTCAGCCCTTTGGCACCAGCTACTGGTTGTCACCCATCCAGGTGCCTTATGGGTGGTGTGGGCCCCCAGGCAGTCCCTCGGCTTGCGGGGGGGGCGGGCAGGGCTGTGAAGCACAACAATACTGACCTCTCGATTTGACCATCTGCCTAAGCCCATCGCGAAGGGTCCCTCGCAGCAGGGGGAGATGAAGGGAACAGGGTGAGGCGCCCCAGAGAGACCCCCCAGCCTCTGCAGTCCCAGCCTTCCCAGAAGGGACCGGCCTGACAGCGCTGGCTGCGGTGAAGCGACTCCGGCCAGCAGGAGGCGCTGCGGTATGTGCAGTGGATGCAGAGCGGGCTCACAGGTGCCCTAGCCTCCACAATAAATGCAGTGGGGGTGTTTTAAATGCACTAGTTCCATGACAGCGCCAAGGCTTCCCCCAGCAGGAGGCGCTGTGCAGCACAGCTAACTGTGCGCCATCAAGGTCCGGCTGATCACGGTGCCGTCCATGCGAGACAGCAAACACCAGCCGGGGAGCAACAGCCAAGGGCTTCCGCAAAGGACAGCGAGCGGCAGCTGCCTCGGTCGGTAACGCAGCCCTGTGCCCATCCCGCCCGCTGCTGTGCAGGGACGTAGGAACAGCTCAGCCCTGCCCAACACTGACAGCCTTACCCTGGCAGCATTGGTAGCAGGTGCCCGGTACCGATCCATCGTGTGGAATTTCTGGTTCAGCTCATGGTAGAGTTCGGAGTGGCGCTTCCTCGTGTGCATGACTTTCTGCAAAGGGATTGGGGTGGGGGGGAAACGTACATACTTCTAGTCAGTGCCGCTTCACGGACACACAGCATCATCTCCCGCCCCCCGTGGCCTGCTCCTGGGCTATGGGAATAATGGTTGTTACTTGCTACAGCAGGGGGAGCTCACACACTGGATTTCTGTAGGACTCACAAGAAACAGTAGCTATCATTGGTTTGTGTCTGACATTTCTTGGTAACAGAGTGGTGGGAAGGACTCCAGCCCCCCTTCAGGACTTCCTCCGTCACCCGCCCAGCAGATTGAAACAATCACGTGCAGCAGGGCAAAATTTAGGGGCTTAAATAACTCGGCGGTTCCCCCTTCCCACCAGCTGAAATGACACTGCCTGATTGGGAGCATCCGCTCCCGCCATGAACCTGGCAAAAATATTCCCAGCAGCCCTCCGGCATTTTAATCAACTGTGAGCGCTCTTTATTCCCTGGTATAAAACTCCTCGGAGCTCAGCTCTGCTTAAATAGGGCCAGGGATGCGGTTGCAGGAGAGAAATAAATAGAGGAGATTTTATTCCTCAAACCCAGACAAGCTCCTTGCAGGGCTCCTCCCCAGCCCCCATCTCTCTGCAGAGGCCAAGCACCAGCCACCCTCAATCCCTCTCTGCTTCGGGCTGGGCGGCGCTTACGGTACTGCGAGTCCCCCGGAGCCCAGAAGGGAGCTCCGTCACTGCACCGGTGCCAAGGCACCAGGAACCGCTGCACCAACCGCAGAAGTGGGGCGGGTCTCAGTGGTGCTTACCTCAAAATCCAGATCTGAGTATCGTAACCGCTTCCTCTGGGGGTGAAATATACGCGCCGGCCAAAGAAAACCAAAAAGGGGGAGGGGGAAAAAAGAAAGATCTTTATTGGTTTATCCAGCGAAGAGGGGGAAGAGCACACGCCGCAGCGCTGGGGTGAGGGGCTGGGAGAAGGACGCCAAATTAGACCTGACCAAAGTGGGCGCTATTCTCACTGACTTCAGCAGGAGACACCCCAGCCTGCAAAAACTCGATCCCAGGAGCGGAGGGCAGCCAAGCTCCCCTTTTTGGCTGGATTTCCCATAGCTGCTCCCTCTGCGCGATGGCCCCTCCACACTGTGCTGTCTAGGCTCCTCTCCTGCCCTTATCTGCATATGTTAATTAGCCACAGCCCCGATAGGCTAGCTGATGCCTGGGCTGCCCAAAGTGTTAGGGGGTGGGTACCACCGCTATGGCAACCGTTACTATAGCACCTAACCATCTTTGAATGCAGTTAGCCTCCCAAGCCCACTCTGATGTGGGTATGTGGGTAACAGCTACTACCTCATTTTAGGGCTGGGGATTGAGTGACTGGCCCCAGGTCACACCCCCAGTCTGCAGCAGAGCCGGGACGACCCAGCCTGGTGCCCAAAGCACGTGCCCCGTGCTGGGGTGAGGATCACTTGGGGCTTTGTGCTTCCTGGTTACTAGCTGGGAGAGACGCTAGGGACCTGGGCAGGCCCCACATTGGACCTGCTTTAAGAGAGAATCCAGCAGGGAAATGTCCTCTAGCCGCACGGCTTCTGTCTCTCTTTGGCATCAGTCACTCTGTCACCAAGAAGTTGAAAGCGATACTAACCCGGTACTCACACCGTGCTGGTGCCTCTCCTCGGTGGAGGTGAAAGCACCAGCCAGGTATTAACTGAGCCTCCCCAGCCAGGCCAGGAGCATTATCCCCACTTTGCAGCTGGGTAAACCGTGCAGTGAAGTGGCTAGCACAGAAAAATTAGTGGCGGAGCCAGGACTAGAAGCCAGGAGCCCCAACTCCCGCAGACCCCACTCCCAATAGCAAACAGCCGCCATCATTTTGACGTGTCACACAGAAAAGGGATGTGCAAGCGCCCCCTGGTGCTTTGCAGCCAGCAGTTAATTAACACACACTATTCCCAGAGTGGGCCTTTGTTCGAAGGGGGACACCAGCCATGGGACGGGGGCTTAGCCAGGGAACACACTGGCTCCTTCTCCTGTTCAGACGTACGTTGGGGAAAAGTAGTGAGCTAAAGGGAAAGTAAATGCAGCAAGAGACAAGCGCTGCATCCGGGCTCCTCCCCAGGGGTAAGACACACCCCAGAGCTGGCAAGGAAGTGCTTGAAGCCAGGTCACCACAGGGATGTGCGCTGGGCGGAACAGTCCTGGGTACAAACGAATCCCAGTGAAAGAACGAGGGCCCCCTGCCCGTCACAGCACTATCAGCCCCCGAGATGCAGCTTCGCACACCCTGCTGTGCACTCGCTCACTCTCACACACACCTTTGCAGGTGGCCTCTCACACGCTCGTGCATGCGGTCAGTCACGTGCTCACCAACACTCACTGTCTCTCTCACATACTCTTTGCTGTCTTGCACATGCAGTTATCGCTTGTGCACTTGCACACCTACACCTTCTCTTGCACATACACACGTACTCGCATGCACTTTCTCAAACACACACTCTTGTGCAGCCCCTTGCATGCACACACCCCGCTACACGTGCACACTTTCGTGCAGTCCCTGGCCCTCCCCGCTCCCCCTCAGCTACCCAGGGCAGCGGGCTCTGGGCTCACCTCGAGCGACCCCACTTTCATGGCGGAGCCCGGCACCGTGCGTGGCATGGTTCGGCTGCGCTCCGTGAGCTCTGAGGCCAGGATCTGCCGGACCGTGGGGTGCTGCTTGAACTGAAGGCCGTACGGGTGCTTCACTGTCCCGTAGGGCTGGTTCAAGTTCACATTGATGTGGTCCACCGAGACAAAGCCGGGGTAGGCCTCCTCCTCGGCCCCACGGCACCCCCTGCCCACGTGTGGCACCTCATCCACCTTGATGTTGAGCCTGCCTTCCTCCCTGCCGAAGGGCTTGAGGCTCACAGTCCGGCGGGGCAGCACCATGTAATCGCTCTCTAGCGCCGGCTCCGGCGCCCGCATCCAGCCGTAGTCGGCCTGCTGCAGGTTGCTGTCCGTGCACAGGTAGACGGGTCCCCGGCTGTCCAGGTTGATGTCCTTCTTGGTGGGCGGGTCACTGAGTTCATTCAGGCCCTTGTGTGTCAGCGTGGGCACCTGCACCAGGATGCTAGTGGGTGGGATGTTCCCCGGGAGGCTCGAGAAGCCCAGGCTTCCCTCGGAGCCAGGGTGGAGCTTGGGATCCTCGTCACCGTCCAGGGAGATGCGCGACAAGGTTCCTGTGATGGTGGCGGGGTTGCACACGTTCACCTCCTTGAAGAGGACTGGCCGGGAGGGGAGAAGAGGAGACATGAGTCAGAGGTAGGCAGTCAATGTGCAGGTGTCTCCCAACCTCCAGGGACTCTGGGATGGGGTCAGGCTGGGAAGTGGACAAGCTCTGCCCTAAGTGGCGTGAAAACCAGGCTGTTAGCCCCATATGGGGGGGTACCCACCCCCACAGCGCCCCGCTGGTGCTTCCTCACTTAGCTTCTCCCACTTGATGCTAAGCCCCACCCCTTCTGTTAAAGGGATGGCTTGGATCTGTGGCGATTCCTGGCTTGGAGGGGTGGGAGAGGGGACACAGCACTGCCCTCCTGGCCTCCCTCCCAACCCCCCTCCCAGGGGAGCGGGACCAGGCCTCACCTGTCTGACACGCCAGGTCAACGTCCTTTTCAAAGTCTGTCTATAAGAACAGAGAAAGAGGGGGAGAGAGACGGGGCGGGGGAGAAAGGGAGACCCGCAGGGATGAATGTATCACAGGGGGCAAGCAGGGTTAAAGGGGCCACACAGCTGGGGCCCAGGGGGTCTGGCTACACTGCAGCTGGGAGGGGCGATTCCCAGTGTGAGCTGACAGACGCACGCTTGCAGTGTGGATGTCACGGGCCTGGCAGTGGCACGGGCTAGCCACCAAGTCAGAGCCCTCCCGACCCGCTGAGAACAAGCTTGGGTGGCCAGTCTGAGCTACCGCCCCAGCCCGGGCCTCAGGCCACCCGCTCGCCCCGTGCTGCCCCAGCCCGGGCCCCATGATGCCCGTTCGTCCCGTGCCGCCTGCTCGCCCCGTGCCACCCCAGCCCGGGCCCCAGGCAGCCAGCTCGCCCCATGCTGCCCCAGTCCGGGCCCTGTGCCACCTGCTCGTCCCATGCTGCCCCAGCCTGGGCCCCGTGCTGCCTGCTTGCCCCGTGCTGCCTGCTTGCCACATGCTGCCCCTGACCGGGACCCGTGCCACCTGCTTGCCCCACGCTGCCCCAGCCCAGGCCCAGTGCTGCCTGCCCACCCTGTGCTGCCCCAGCCTCGGCCCCGTGCTGCCAACTCGCCTCGTGCCGCCCCATCCCAGGCCATCTGCTCGCCCGGTGCCGCCTGCTCGCCCGGTGCCACCTGGCTGATGCTCACTCACCATGATCTGCACCTGTCCGTTTTTGCAGGAGTCGGGCGAGTTCTCGTTCTCGTTGCTCTTGCACACCCCGATCTGGCACTTCACGACGTCCTGCACCTGGGCGAGGCAGAGGCTGCGGTTACTGTCCTGGGGGTTGGCAGCAAGGGGGGGCCCCTGCTGCCCTGCCTCTCACAAATGATTACTGGGGTCTGTAATCCATCTGGATCTGCCCGGCCAAGCCTCACGCCCTGCTGGGATCCAGCCTACCCCCTTCCAATCCTCATACCCCGCCCAGATCCATCCTGCCCCCATCCAATCCCTGCGCCCTGCCGGGATCCACCCCACCAATCCTCACGCCCCGCCCCGATCTGCCCATCTGATCCCCTAGCCTGGTGCTGGGCAGTAACTGGGGGCGAGGGCAGGTCAGTCTCCATCTGCTCTTTGAGGCCTTGGACCCTGGGCTGGAGCTGACAGCACAGCGCCAGCTGGGGATCCAGGGGCGTGGACACTTGAGCCCCAACCCCTGCAGAGGAGCCAGCATGAGGGTAGGGCCCCCTTAGCCCCTCTATGCAGAGGGAACTTCACCCCAGGCCACTGCCAAGCCCTCCCAGGCCCCTCTCACTCTCTTGCATCCTGTGGGACCTCTGCCCTGGCACTGCCACGAGCATCTTTCCTATGACCTCCTGGCACCTTGGCAGTGCCAGCCGCTGGGCCCCCGCCCTGATGGGAACCTTCAGCCAGCAACCGGCCACAATCTCTCCCTCCCTAGCTCTGTGCCCATCTGTAACGCTCTGACCAGCGCCTGACGCCGTGTGAGCTGTTACCTCCGAGATATTTATAGACTGGCCCCGTCTCTCCAGAGGCTCCTCTTTACTAGACTCTATAAATCCTACGTCCCTCGGCTCGTCCTCCTGACCCTCCGCTCCGGCTGCCCTGCTTGGCATTCCAATGCGAGGCTGCTGTTGCTAACTTTCCCAGGCGGTTGCAAGGATGGAGCCATCGGGCGCTCCCTGGTTTGCGACAGGATTGGCCAGAAGCTCGTAACGATGGACCTTGCATACGCGCGCTCTGTGTTTATAGAGCTGCCATTCGCAGTGCATCACGCTAAGATAAACGAGCACCCAAGGGAGCTCCGGAATGCAGAGGGATGGGCTCGGAGGGACGTGGTTCTCTCCATACGGGTGATGGACAGAACTCCATCCCCTCCCACCCTCCAGGGCTGGGCGACTCCATTAAGATTTAGTGTTCCATTTGGAGCTTAAAGCTGCAATTTGGGCTGGTCTGTGCTAGCCGCCTCCAGCCAGGACCGTAGGCTTTGATTACAAGGTGCATTCGCTTTGCCTACCATCTCCACAACAGCACGTCGTGCTGTACATGCAATGGGCCTCCTTTCCACAGCGGGACCCCGTCCCGCCCCTGCATTCCCGCCCACTGTTTTGCACAGGCAGTGAAGCGGGTGTGAAAACCCTCAATCCCTGGCAACGGGGTGTGCAAAGAGCGCAGGGCTACTTGTTCCACCAAGTGTGTGAGGGCAGACCCACTGAGACCCCTTTCTCTGCAGAAAGAGTGGTAACTAGTGCGCAGCCCCTGGCGTATACAAATCCGGGGGCAGGCTGAGCCACAGGCATCTGGAGGAAGAGAAGGGCAGATGGAACCTCAGCCCTCGGATCAGACCAGCAGCACGGATCAGGGCTGTGCGCGTGAGCTCTGGGGGCAAGGCAGGGCAGGGCAGGGCAGGCGCGTGGGGCCCCACCTCTCGGCGTAGGAAGCAGTGTACGGTGATGATGACGAAGCCCTGCACCGAGTTGAAGACGGCGAAGAGGACCTGGAAGAGGATGGAGCGCCGGTCGGTCATGGCGAGCACGGCCGACATCCAGGTGAGCGCCAGCAGGGGCAGGACAACGCAGGAGCTCCACAGCGACGCCCTGGGCGGGGAGAGGGAGGGATGAGGGTGAGACAGACAAGCCCCAGAGCCAATCACAGGGGAGGCTGCTGTTTAAAAGGAACGCTCGCTTGTCCAAGGGAGCTGTGGGAGCCCAGTTGCCAGCGCTTTGGGGTGCTGAGCCAGTGTCCACAGGGCTAGGAAAACAAGGCAGGTGCTTTTCGCCTGCCCTCACTGCGGTACTGCTGGTGAGAGCTGAGAGATCTCGCCTGTTGCCTGACAAATCTCCCGCTCGCATACACAGCCCCCCAGCACCGCCTCTTCAGGCACAGCCCAGCCAGTTCCTGGCCTCTCTGCCAAGGCTGCCAGACTGCGTGATGGAGGCACAGAAGAGAGACCCAGCAAACTCGTTTCAGGTAGGACATCACCACCGTTCTCAGACTGACCTGGATTTGATCCAGGCTCTGAATCCCACTCCCCTGAGCTGTTCAGCACTACATTCCCAAACTGCATTAAGGCCAGTGTTTTAAAGGTATTTAGGTCTAAATCCTATTGACCGTCAAAGGGATTTTGGCTCCTCAGTGCATAAATCCCTTCTGAAAAGGAGCCTGAGACTCCTACACCAGTTAGGTGTTGCAATGCTGAGTGCAGCAATGCTTAAACATCTTTAAAAATCTGGGCCTAAGAGCACGTCACCTCCTGGGGTGAGAAAGACCTGCATCAACTGAGGGAGCTTGTAGCTTTGCCTAGCCTACGCCCCAGCTTGTGTGGATGAAGCATGCAAACTCCTGCAGAAGTGAGCCAGGCTCTGCATGCAGAGGACAGGGAGGCAGGGAGAAAGGCTCATGCACTCGGCTCATTAGATTTAACTATCTTCTCATTCGAGCCTCTCCTCTTGCTGCTCCGTTCAGCAGCTGAAAGCTCATTAAGTGACAGGCAGAAGGCAAAGCCTCCCGGAGATTTAAGGAAGAGAAGTTGCAGAGTTGTGGATGGAGCGCCTGGCCTGCCTTGCCATGATCTGGGTCTCGGCTAGCTCCAGGGCTACATACGGCCCAAGGCACTCAGATCCTGGGCTTGGATTACAGCTAAAAGGTCCTTCTCCGCCAGCTCTAGGGGGAAGCTGAGCTAGCAGGAGGAGAATGAAACCTGAGGGCCGGGTCTGATCTCGAACGTGCTGGGCTCCAATTGCCAACAGTCCGCACTTTGGGCTAGATGTGCAAGGAAGTGCTTGGCGCACGTCAATGAGCTGAGTCATCATTTATACCAGTGCAAAATGGGCGCAAAAATGCTGTTTGCGCCGATGCAAAACCATGGGTAAAGTGCAGGGCAGGGCTGGATGAGACCCACTGCATTTACACTGGTGTGGCTACTGGTTTGAGTGGAGTCACTCCTGATTTGCACCAGCATGCGAGAGAATCAGGCCCGCTGGGGAAACCAGCAGGAGAGCCTCCCTCCCCATTTCGGGTGTAGGGATATTAAAGAAGGTACTAACAGTGATTCCCCCAAGTGACAGTGACCCCGGCCCAGGTTCACCAAGAACAAAAATCTTTTAAGTTCTTATGTTAAAACTTGTAAGCTCCTGTCTGCAGAAAACACTGATTGTATCTGTCCTGTGACAGATACTCTATTACTATGTAAAACTTACAAACAAGTTAATTGACTTTGTTCTTGAAGTAAACACTATGCTAGCCTTAAGCTGTAATTGATACAATGTAAACAAACAGACACCCACCCTCTGCGATTACAGGACCGGAATCTCATAGGAATTAACACACACCCCAAAAGTGGTGGAGACAGTAAATTAAAATATGGTTAAGATATGGAATGTATGTTGATGAATGTTTGATGTACGTGAATGGTTAGGGAGGTGCCAGCCTGGAAAGGATCCATCAGCCGAAGAATGTGTCAAGTGGACCACCAGACAACCCCTGGAGGGTAAACTGGGATCCACCCCAAACAACTGGAAGGAATGTGCCACTTTAGACAGCGTGGAGCCACCAGGAATGTGCCATCTGCTAATTGAGCCAACAACAGCAGGATGAAACGGTTCCCATAGACTAACATAGGAATTAATTCCTATAAAAATGGACTCTAAAAACTGAGGACTTTATAGAGTCCCTGGTTCTGCTGCCAGCCTCCAGGAGCATCAGGTGCATCTGACACACACTCAGCTCCATCCTCATGACCAAGATACCTGGCCAGTAACTTGGCATGAGCAACTTCTAAGCTGGTAACTATAACACCTACACAGAACCTGAATGAATGATTGTGTGAATGAATATATATATATATATATAATGTGTGTATATAAGGAATACGTAGTGATAGGAATAAGTAATAAAACAACGTTGTTTGCTTCTATCTTTTCTATATTTACAATAAATGGGGCATCTTTGCCTTATCCCTCTTAATAAGATCCTGCTGGTTTTTATTATATTGGTATAACACAGCTGACTATTGGCCTTTCTTCCACTGAGCTCTGAATTCCTGAGACAATGTTCAGGCGGAACACTGATGCCAGATGCCGTTAGCAGAGCGATGCAAGATAAGCCAGGGGCCGGCACAGAGTGGGTGCACGTGCCTCTCTCTCTCGCCGTGAATAGCAGCAGAATAATGAAAAAGGATTCTGGGGGAGGATGCGGGGGAACGAGATGACAGAGCGGAGACAGATTAACCATGAGAGCAGCCTCCGACATGGAGATAGCCAGCTAGAAGTTCTCCTGCACCCCAGCCATGCACGCAGACTGACGGTCGCAGAGCACCCCCCACCCCCCGCACGGGGAGTCTCCAGGGGTTCACTCTAGGCCTCTCCTGAAGGGCTGGCAGGGCTGCACTGGGGCTGGCCGGGGATCCCACAAGCAGTATGAGGATTTTGGATCAGTGAGTACAGAGAGGAGCCCAATGTGAGAGGGTGACGCACGAGTTAGAACGTGTATGAGGGGGAGTGTGTGGGGGGCTATGGGGTGCATGGTGCATGGGGGAACGCAGGGGGCTATGGGAAGTGTATGGGGGCACATGTGGATGCAATGTAGGTTTGAGAGCCTGAACTCCCCCTGTCCCCGCCAATTCCTGCATTCTCTGCCCAAGCACAAGGATTTTGGTCTTTAAAAAATGGATTTTTAAAATTGTGCTTTTGGGGGATTTTCCCAACAGTGTGGCTGTGCCTCTCCCGTCAGCGTCTCTGTCAGCACCATCATCACCAGCGTTAGGGGTAGTGGCACCAGCAGCTCTGCCCCGGGGCCTGGCTGGGAACATTCTCATCAGCTGCTGGGTTCCACCTCCAGTTACGGAGAGCGAGGGTCCCCTCCCGCTGGGGTGGCTGGAACCAGCCTGCATCCCAGCAGAGCCAGCCTGGACTCAGCTTCACTGGGTTCCCCACCTGCTGCCCTCCCTCAGAGGGCAGCCAGGCCCCCATGGGACTTGCCCGCAGCCACCTCTCTGCTGTGCTTGCCAAGGACACATCACCCTGGGGATTCTGGTGGCAGGAACCACTCAGCCTCTGGACTATGACCCACCAATCCCCAGAAACTGACTGTCTGCTGCCATGGGCAGGATTCAAAGCAGCAGTGGAGGGGGGAACGGCTCTGTAAGGCACTGCCAGCCCCGCTGAGCCATGGAAAAGGAACTTGCCTAGCCCCCCTTGAACCCTATGTCCTGCCACCATCTGGGGTACAGGTTCCCTGCAGCAAGGACAGGGATGTGCAGAGTATCAGTCCCCCCCACAGCTTTTTAGCTCTTTGCTAATTTCCCAGACTGGCTGCCCTCTTCCACTTGCCCCCAACTGGTCCTGGCTCCCTGCCCCTGCTCATCTCCTCGTCCCCTCTTCCCCCTCACTGATCCCTCTTGTCCCACAATCTGTGCCCTCCCCTGGGCCTGGGATCCCACCCTGCAAAGTCCCAACATACAGAACACAAAGCAACCCAGTCTGGGGAGCTGGCTGCTAATGGCTGCAGAACCAGTGTTCCCCCATTCCCATACGAGGGACCTGCCCCAGGCAATGAGTTATTTGATGAGCGGCAGTGAACGGGCAGGAGTGACGGGTCTCACACACACGGCCTCACGCCCGCCACTGCAAGATACAGCCCCAGACACAGAGCTGAGCCGGCGAGCGCAGCAGACGCAGGACCCGGAACAGCTCTGAGCACACGGCATTCTCCAGCCCCGGGTAGGGAGATGAAAGGCTGAGCGCCCATCAGACAATGCCCCCTCCCTCCCGCCCCCCGTGTCCCGGCCGGCAGGAGAATGCTGCACTCTCAAGTCCCGGGCACCACAGCCACACACGACAGCGCGAGTGAGCACCAAGGGCGCAGGCTGAGAGACTAACATGGCGCTGCTGGCAGTGGCAGAGGTCAGGGCCGTGCTGGACACCACACCGCATTTGGTGCATTTTAGGAGCAGGCGGCCGCAGGCGGGCTGCTTCCAGCTGAGCGCCCCACCCCCCATGGGAGAGCCACGTACCGGCCAGGGTGTGGGGAGGGGTGGGAAGCAAGGGCACAAGGCATAAGACAGGCGGGAGGGGACGGACGGACACATAAACCAAGCAAATGAGAAAAACAGAGAGAGAGAGAGAGAGAGAGAGATTGTTAGTTGCAAGCCGGCACACTGGGTGGTTAGTGACTAGCATGGGGTCCTGCAGCTCTCGCTGGAAGCTGGAGGCTCGGCCCCTTGTCTGGGGGGCTCTGCAATAGGGCTCTGCACTAGGATCCCCTCCTTCCCTGTATGACAGGCATGCTCCTCCCCAGTCTGAGCGCAGCTCTGTGACAATGACAATCCCAGCACTGGGCATGGAGGAGAAGTTCGGGAGCCTGGCTACCCCGCTGGTAACGGGTGCAGGGCCTGGGCAGGGGCCGTGGGCACTTCTGGGTAACAGGGAATGGGGCACAAGCTGCCCCCTTGCTGCAGAAATCAGCTCAGCACCAACCCCCCATTCTGTTTCCCCAGACCTCCAGCTAAGCCTGCTGGGCGTGGCTGGGGTGTGTCTCATCTGGTGGGGGATGTCTCTCTAGATGGGGGGACGGCTCATCTGCAGGGTAGGGATGCTGTGTTGCTGGAGCTGGGGGTGAGGGGCACCCCCGGGAAATCCATACTCCACCACCACTCCCCTCTTAGCTATGTGACCTGGGAGCTCGCTGAGGACTGGGCAGACTTCACTTCACTTGTGAATAGCTGGAGCAGCGCCCAGGTGCAGTGGGGGGTGCATTGACACAGCCAAGCTGAGATGGGGGGGCTCTTAACACCCTGAGCCTCCAGCCTCCTTGAGCCAATGAGATATGGACTGCCTGGCACTGCCCCAGCTCCTCCGGACTGCACCTGGGCCACCAAGGGGCAGAGGGTATTACCTGCCTGCATGTGCCCTCCCGCTCGCCCGCCCCACATGGGGGCAGCCCCAGGGGGCACTTACCCGGCCCGCTGCTTTTTGGACTTATCTGAAATGCCGTCCCGAGACATGAGCTTGTTGAAGACAATGATCCCAATGAGCATGTTCACCTGAGTTGGGAGGGAGAGAGAGAGAGACAGAGCCCGGGTGAGGGATGGGGTGGTGACCCCACACAGGGGACCCAGTGCTGGGCAGCGCCCTCCCTTCCTGCTCCGCCCCCACCCCGGGGGCAAGGAGGGACCGGGCTTTGTGGGGAGTTCAGAGAGATTGTGGGGAGATTGCAGCAGCAGGCTCTGGGCTAGGAATGGGCTGGGGTCAGGAGAGGAGAAACAGGGTTGTGGGGTGCGAGGGGGAGGGGTTCTCTGGGGCCGGGGGGCACCAGGGCCCGAGGGAGAGACGGCAACAGACAGGGGTTGGCCCTTTTCTTCAGCCAAAGACGTGCTCCCAAAGGGCAAACACCTACCAGCACGATGACGGCAGCAGGGCCGACGAAGGCATAGAGCAACCCGCCTTCCAGGGAGAGCCAGCAGCTGCAGAGGGAACACGGTGCCATTAGGGGAGATGGAATCCCCTCCCTGTCTCCCCACACTGACCATGGCCCATCTCCTACCAGGGAGCCTGGCTCCTCGCCCCGCAGCCCCCAGCCAAGTCTGGTGTGCAGGGGAGCCCCTGGGGCCCCAGCCCGCCGTGCACCCCCAGCCGGGCTTCATTCCAACACTCACTAGCTGGCTGTTCCGTAGCCTTTGGTCCGAGTGAAGCCGACAGAGACTGCAACCACCAGGGCTGGCAAACCTGGTGGGGGAGACGAGACAATGGCCAGGATCTGCAGAGGGGCTCAGCAGCCACCTGCCCCACTGACACTGGGGGGAACCTCCCTTCATTTCCTCCCCACTGACACCAGTGCAGCATCCCGCCCCCGTGGCGAACAACGGAGAGTGCCTGGCTGCCCCCCTGAACAGTAAGAGCTGCTGAGAGCGGAGCCCGGGGGAAGATCTGCCCCTGCATCCCCACAGGTCAGCAGGGGCCATGTCTATAGACCCAGGGCAGCAGCTGGAGAGCAGAGACAGAGCATGCAGTGACTGATGCATCAGCAGGGAGGCCCGAGCCACCGAGCAGCACATCTAGACGAGAAACAGCGAAGCGACCCACGGCGCCTCTGGGTTGATGAGAGCGGGGCTCATCACACGGCTCAGGGGCTGGGGTGAGGGTCAGGGCAGAGACTCCTGGCTTCTATTCCCAGCTCCACAACTGAGGCAAGTCACTTTCCTCCTCTGTGCCTCAGTTTTCCCACCTGTGAAATGGAGGTGATAATCCTTAGCTCGCCCAGAGGTGGAGTCTGAGTGTGACCACCATTAACTCACGCGTGCAAGGTGCCTCCCTCTGTTCTGACCACTAGACCCTGCCCATTCCTTAAGCCAGACCCACTGCTCACGGGGGAGGCAAGCGAGGCCTCTTACCCCATCCCAGGCACAGGAAGCGCTTCCTGACCAGGCGTGTGCGGATCCTGCCGATCACGGCCAGGTAAGACTGCCAGGCCTCAGTCAGCACCCAGCAGAAGGACGAGAGGAAGAAGAAATGCAGAAATGCGGCTGTCATGGTGCACACACCCTGCAAGGAGAGAGAGATGGCAATCAACAAAGGCGTGCCACACAGAGGTCTGGGGTGCTTGGCACCTCTCGGGATCTGGCCCTAGCAGAGCCCTCGGGCATCCCACACTCCCTGGCGTTGTTAATAATAGGCCGGATTCCCCCTGAATTAGATGGTGTAAATCAGGAACAACTCCACTGAACCCAATGGGTAGGAGTGGTGTAAGCCAGAGGGGAGCCCAGCCCAGTGCTCTCATGGCTTGGATGCATCGTGCACGCCAATCTCTGGGAAGAGGTGTGCCGCTGGCAGACGAGGTGCCAGCTCCTGGCAAGGTTCCCATGTTGAATGCTGACAGCTACAGAGCCGGATGCCGTCTGGTTCACCTGCGTGTTAGCAGGGCCCAAATAGATATTAGATTGTAAGAAAGCTTGTGAGTCGCTGCCTGAATTAACCTCACTTATAACATCCGTATCCCACGCTATATAAGGTAATTATCTCAGTGGTTGTATTCTGAGCTTGTGAGACTGTGTAAATCACGAGACAGGAGAGAGACATTAACTGGTGTGACATTAATTAGGCTGATCTTCCCAAAAGCAGAGGTCCAGCAATACCAGATGGATCACTGGGGGATGGTGCACCTGGCGTTTCCCTGCCTACCCTCCACAAGAGAACAAAAGAGTTTTGTTGCTCTGCTCTCCTTCTCCTGCCCGGGAAGATGAGTCACGCCAGCTGATTCCTCCCATCAGCTGAGTTTGCAACTCAGGGCACATGGCAGGAGGGCGATAAAACCCCCAGACAAAAGGAACTTGGTCTCTCTGTGCTACTTGGAATCTGGGGCCCAGACGTTTCTAGGGACACGCAAGGGATCCCCAGCGGCTCGGACTGGGCTAGCCGTAAGAGACGAGCAGAACATGCTCATGATGGAAGCTTTTATTGCCTTTTGAAACTTAAGATTGTAACTCATTTGTGCGTCTGTTTAAACTTGTCAATGCCGCTCTGGTTTCCTTTTCTGAGCTCATAAACCTTTAGCTAGTTTCTTACAGGACTGGCTACAAGCGTCGTCTTTAGCGTGAGATCTAGGGTGGAACAGGGGTCCTGTGGCAGCTACATCCCAGGCCTGCAAGGGCGTTGTGTTTATGGGGGAGTGGATGGTGCATTCCTAATCCCTGTGGCCCACCTCTCTGGTGATGCCATAAACACACACCGGAGCATTTGGCCACAAGGAAGCGCAGTCTACCCTTTGAGTAGAGACCAGGGGCTGCTCTCTGGCCCCCATCGTGGCAGTGTCTGAGACCCTCATGGATTTATCCTCTTACTCCTTGTGCAGGGAAGGATTATCCTCATTTGGGGAAACTGAGGCATGAAGCAGGGCAGTGATTCAGCCAAGGTCCCATAGCAACCCAATGGCAGAACTGGGGACAAAAAACAGTTCCTCTGAGTCCCAAACCAGCGATGGGGACTGGGGATGGGTCCTTTCACTTCTCTGCTGCACCTTGTCCCTCTATCCCTCTCTCTGTCCCTGTAAGCAGCACCCAGATTCGCGCTAACTGTGCTCCCACGGGCTGGAGGCAAGCAAATATCACAATCCTAAGCAGAGGCGCACACGAGCACACACACCACAGTGCAACTCATCCCCACTCCACTGTCGCTTGCTTCCGTCGTTCCCAGGAGCACAGCAGGGCACTGCCCCACAGAACGCCGCTACACCTGGCAACCCATGCAGCAGGCACTGCCCAGCTAGCGCAGCCAGCAGAGCTGGGGGATGGGGGACGGGTTGGGGGTTGGCTCATTCATGCTGCAGGGATTTGGGGCTGGGGCCTCATCTGCCCTTTCCTCAATATTTATATCCATGAATTCACTGATGCAGAGTCACCTGAGGTGGCCAAGGAAGCTACTGTATCCTCTGGGCCACAGGACAACAGAGAGCTCTGTGACTAGAGCCCAGAGGATCCCAGAGCACTTCACCAGCTCTACTGGTCCAGGAGAGACTTCAGTTAGCACTGAAATGCAGCCACCTCTGGGACAGAGCACAGCAGCTGTTCTAACAGCACGCAGCAACGCTGCAAAGCAATTCAGAACAGGGAACTGTTCAGCCGAAACAGCAGGATGCATTGATTTGAAGGCCATATCCTGCCATTCCAGGCTGTTCTGCCTACGGCTCTCTGGCTGTAATGTCCCAGGGAAATGTCCATCTGGTGCCTGTCTCTCTCCCGTTCTCCTTGACCTCTTCAAGGAACACGGTGTCACGGAGTCTGGGGGAGTCAGGGCCCTGCACCCCCCACTTCCTGCAATTCACCCTGACTCTCAGCCAGGCGGCAAAACAGAAGGTTTATTAGATGACAGGAACACAGTCCCAAGCAGGGCTTGTAGGTACAACCAGGACCACTCAGTCAGGTCCGCAAGGATCTTAGATTGCAGACTTGGGGTTCCCTGCCTCTTCCCAGCCAGCCCGAAACTGAAACCGAAAACCCCTCCAGCAGGCTCTGCCCCCTCCTCTTCTCCCCATCTCCCTTTGTCCAGTTTCCTGGGCAAAGGCGTGGACTCACCCCCCCACTTGCCTGGCTCAGGTTACAGGCTCAGGTACCTTCCCTCACCTAAAGTCATCCCCTGCTCTCCCAACCCCCATGCAGACAGCCCCAGTAAAACTGGATGACATTCCCCGGTCAATCCGCCGCTCCCTACTGCGTCATACGTGGCGTGTCCCCACTGGGTGCCCAGCCGGGCAACGTCCCTTGGCAGCTGTACTTGGGCAGAAGCCCAGGAAGCCCTAGGCCAGATTCTCACCTTACTGAGCATATGGGACTGGCCCACCAGGATCAGCACATTGGAAGCCAGGATGGAGACACAGAAATTCAGCAGGATGATGGAGCGCTCTGACTTGATGAACCTGCAGGGAGGGCAGAGGGAGGCAGGTTGAAGGGGTCCTGGAGCTGAGCCCCTTGCAAACATCCTGGCCTGGTTTCTCTCTAGACCTAAGGTGGAGAATGCAGGAGATGCTATGACACAATAGACTGATGGCCTAATCAGTCTGGTAGCCCATCTCCAACAGTGGCCAATGGGGCTATGTTAGAGGGCAGCACAGACCTTCATATAGTGCGTGGAGTGTGTTAGCAGGCAGGGGATGCCTTCCTGACGCCCGGCTGGGGATCAGTTTATTCCCTGAAGCATGAGGATGGAGTTTATTTTATTCTAGGGAGTGTGACTCCAGGGGCTACCCCATTCATATAACAAATACCGACACTGGGATGAAACACCTGCACTTCCACAGCACTTGGGGAACACAACATGCTACACAAATGTGAGCTAGTTAGGCCTTCCGACATCCCTGTGAGGTATGTGAGGGTAGGTCTCTGTTGCAAAGCGAACATATGACTGCAGCACAGGTAGGCATACCTGGGCCAGCTTTAATCTAGACAGTGCCTAGGGTCTCTGGTGGGCTTGTACTCCAGTTACTAGCCTGTGCCACCCCATCTACACTGCTACAGACATCCATGCTAGCGAGATTAAAGCTAACATGGGTATGCCTGTCCCTGCTACCACCACAACTTCCCTTTGCAGTGATGATGTACCCTGAGGGATACAGGGACTGCTTCACCTCTGGCAGAACGTGGCAGCCACGTGAGGGTGCCCAGCAACACAGCTCAGAGGCGATTTAGGGAAGCAGCCTATAAAATTTCCCTGAACTGAGATGTAAAAACGTTAAATATTAATTTCAGCTCTTTGACTTAATAGCATCCAGCAGCAGAGAGTCCCACAGGTGAACAATCCATCATGAGGGGAAGAAACGAATTCCTTTCCCCCCCATTTCAGATGTGTTGAGCCCTTTTACTTTCAATTCCAGGACAGGGCAGCGAACCCCACAGATCTTCTCTGTGCCGGGCGTTGTTTGTTGATAAACCTCCACCCTAACCATCTCTTCCTCTCTTCCTTTGCAGACTGAGGTGCTCCTCCTGCAGACACTTCCATGCATGCTTCCTGGTGCACCCAGGACCCACAGCCTTCCCTAGCAGGGGTGTATGTGTGTGGAGAGGACTGTAGGATTGGGAGCTAACCTGCCCTAGGTGGAGCTTGCAAAGCTGACGAAGGGTTTTGGACTCCTGGTTCTCATTGCAGGGAAGGGCATCAGCACTGAAAGCCTCATGCCCATACAGCTCCAAGCACAACGGGGCCTTGAGCCCTGCCCGAGGTTGTTCGGTGCCACTGTACATTAACAGCCCTCTGACTCTCTCCTTGGGTGAACCCTCCCCCCACATCTCTGATGCATCTCGCCAGGGGATCTCAGACCTTTTCATGCCTCTGCAGCAAGGGAGGGCCTGATTCCGCTGTCCCTCTTGCTGGTGTAAATCGGGAGTGACTCCGCTGAGCGGCACTGATGCTAGAGAGGCAGGAGCAGGCCTTGCAGAGCCCTCCTGTCTGTGCCTTGTGCTTGTGGCAGCACGAGGATAGCAGCCTCAGCAGGGCACTACCATGCGCACCATTGTCTTTAATGCTCTAAGAGCTTTGTTCTTTTCCTGGGACAATACAGTCAATCACGCAGTGGCTAAGCTATCGCCTGTTTCCTCCCCACTCCCGACTTCTCTTCCTCCCACTGCTCTCGGCACACGCTTCCTGGCTGCCCAACCCTGGCCTCTTCCCCTCCTGCTGCACATGCCTTCCTGCCAGCGCGGCCTCTCTCCCACTGTGCACGCGGGGAGCAAAGAGGAGCCAACAGCCTGGGACTCGCCAGCTGTCCAGGGCCCCACTCGAGGAGCATGGCCCTGGTCCTTGCTAGCACCCATCTCTGGGCCTTGCTCCACCCCCAGGATGCCCCTGGTGGTGTTTGGATCCACGTCCCGGCAGGTTATGGCTGACTCGGCCACTGTAGAAAACCTTGAAGTGAGCTCAGAGACTGACACTGCTCCGGTGCCCCCAGCTCAGCTGGCATCCATCGAACAAAAAGCTGCCAACCGTTCCCCCCAGCCACCCAGCTGGCGAGGAAGAACGATGCCCTGGCCTCTGGGCTGGTGCCAAAGGGAGCAAGGGAGAAGGTGAGTCCGGGGATGGGGCTGACCTACCTCCAGAAGGTGGCGTAGACCACCAGCAGGGTCAGCAGGGCCATACAGGAGACGGCACAGCCGATCATGAGCGGGACGGAGGGAATGCCAGAGGGGTCCATGGCCTGCTCGAGAGGAGAGAGGTGCTGAAAACGGGGTGGGGGGGGGCTCAGCAGCTGGAAGGAGGGCGCTCCCCCGAGCCACAGGGGGTGGCGCTGGCCAGTGGGGGGCAATGGAGGGAGGGGAGAAGGATGGGTTTGTTGCTGCCATTGTCTCAGTGCTGCCCCAGGGCTGTATCACTCACATGCACAGCCAGTGACCCTGGGACCCCGGAGGCTGCTCCCTCCCCACCCCAATCCCCGGAAATCCCAACGTGCTCCATCACACACCTCAAAAACTCCACCCTCAGTGAGTGGGGCAGAGCCCAAGGCCCCCTGGCACCAGGCCTCTCTTCCCTCCCCCCACCCCAGGGGCCCACTGGCCTGCGTGCTAGGGTTTTCGGGAGTGGGGTGGGGGTGGGGGCTTGACCGCAGCCTCTGGGTTGCCAAGGCACGTTCCTGGGGGTGCCTCTCCGTCGTCCTGCCACCCGGGCACGCTCCCAGAATACCAATGGCCTGGCACGGTCACAGGGAGCTGGGTGGCGCTTGGCTTCTAGGGGGAGGGAGAACGCCCTGTTAGGGAAAATAACCCCCCCTCTATTATGAGTGCTGGCGCGGGGGGCAGGACTCCCAGACATGAGGCAAGATGGCTCCTTTCACATCCCCTCCTACCCCTTCCCTCCTCCTGCCTTGCTGCCTGGAAGATCTGCTAATGAGCCTTATAAATCCCACCAGGCAGCCTGCCCGTGACTGCTGCAGAGCACTGATCTCAGCACACACTGCAGTGCGGGGGAGGGGGGGGGCTCCGAGGGGTGACCGAGAGGCCGGGGGGGGGGGGGAGGGAAGAAGTGGGGCACTTCCCACTCACTGCACAGCCGCCCCTGTGCCGGGGGGGGGGTCTATTCATGGGAGGAGGAGGCCGGTTTGCATGATGGGAAATCTCCAGGCAGCCGGGCTGGGACCCCTTCACCATAGCTGGCCCCCTCTCGCTACGGCCCTCACCACCGCGACAGGGCAATGCCCCTTGGCGTGAATTCCAGTGCCCCAGTGTCCTGCCCCACCCCTGGGCTCGCCCTCTGTGCCAGCTCACACTCAGACGGCAAAGGAGAGACCAACATTCAGGGCCTCAGCTTGAGAGACAGCACCTGGCCCTAGGTGGGCAAAGCCATCGGCGCAGAGCCAAGCAGGACTCTGTACCCATAACCCAGGGGAGGTCAGGGACACAAAGCCCTGCCCCTCGCCGTGTCCCATAACCTGGGGGGGACGGGAAACAATGCCCTGCCCTCCGCCCATACCCATAACCCAGGGGAGGTCAGGGACACAATGCCCTGCCCCCACCCCATACCTATAACCCGGGGAGGACAGGGACACAATGCCCCGCCCCCCCATTCTGTACCCATAACCCCAGGGGAGGTCAGGGACACAATGCCCTGCCCCCCGTACTGACCTATAACCTGTGGAGGACAAGACACAATGCCCTGCCCCCCATCCATACCATAACCCAGGGGAGGTCAGGGACACATGCCCTGCCCCTACCTCTACCATAATCCTGGGGGGACAGGGAACAATGCCCTGCCCCCCACCTTATCCTATAACCCCGGAGGACAGGACACAATGCCCTCCCCCCACCCTATACCATATAACCCCGGGAAGGACTGGGACACAATGACTGCCCCCTCACCTATACCTATAACCCCGGGGAGGACAGGGACACAATGCCCTGCCCTCCGCCCCGTACCCATCACCCAGGGGAGGTCAGGGACACAATGCCCTGCCCCCCCATTCTATACCAATAACCCCAGGGAGGTCGGGACACAATGCCCTGCCCCCCGTACTGTACCTATAACCCCGGGAAGGACAGGGACACAATGCCCCTGCCCCGCCCCGTACCCATAACCCAGGGGAGGACAGGGACATCAATGCCCTGCCATTTCTGTACCCATAACCCAGGGGAGGTCAGGACACAATGCCCTGCCCCCGTACTGTACCTATAATCCTGTGGAGGACAAGGACACAATGCCCTGCCCCCCACCCCGTACCCATAACCCAGGGGAGGTCAGGGACACAATGCCCTGCCCCCTACCTTCTACCCATAACCCTGGGGGGGACAGGGAAACAATGCCCTGCCCCCTACCCTGTACCCATAACCCTGGGGGGGACAGGGAAACAATGCCCTGCCCCCTACCCTCTACCCATAACCCCAGGGAGGACAGGGACACAATGCCCCCCCATCCTGTACCCATAACCTCAGGGAGGGCAGCGACACAATGCCCTGCCCCTGCTACCATTTACCCATTACTCCAGGAGAAGACAGGGCCAGAATGCACCCACAACCCCCATACCCATAGCCCTGGGGGGAGGCTGAGCAGCAGCAGGTGCACTTTGTGGGTGCCGCACCCACCAATGGGTTCCTGGGTGCCACACAGCTTGGGCCCATCGCTCTCAGAACAGGATCAAGCAGCACGGGCTGGGGACAGGCGGGGGCCTGCAAGGAACACCAAGCTCAGTCCCAGATTCTCCACCAGCTCCTGGCACAGGAAGAGAGCCAGAGCTGGGGAATGTGAGAGCAGCAGGGGGAGAGGAGAGGAGAATAGGAAAGTGTCAGTGGAGGAGAGGCAGAGAGATGGGGAGGGGGGATCTCGGGAGCCCAGCACAAGCAGCAGCTGACTCCTTCCCAAGCTCTTCCCTCATGCACAATTCCAACCTGTCATGAGGAACTCGGGACCCCCCATCTCACCCCATCTCCAGCCAGAGCATCAGCTGTCACCAGAGCCTCCCCAGGCCCAGGCAGATAGCACCCCCGGCCCCCCTGCAACATCAAAAAGCCCACTGGGGTGGAGATGGCTGGTGGAGTTTGTCCATGTCTCACCCGCGCTCTCCAAGCAGGGAGGGGTTATTGTTACAGAACCCCAGAGATCAGCGCTGGGTCCCACCTCCCAGCGTGGCCCTGTCCCGTGACACCTTGGGACCACCCCCACGATCAGGCCCCCTCCAACTAGCGTTCCCTGCCCCGCAATTCCACCTTGCTCCTGCCACCGGTTCCCATTCGGCTCGGGCCCAACGACAGCCAAAGACAAGAAGGGAAACTGGAGGGCGCTGGGCTGGTGCCACCTACCAGTTCCTTGGGCAGCTGGGCGAGCACAGCATAGGTGGACAGGTAGCTGCACAGGCATTTGGTGTGAGCCGGGAGGGTCTCCAGCGTTTGGCAGCTCTCGGTGTCCCAGTTTCCAGAGCCAGCATCCCTGATTAATGGAATGGGAGAGCAGGAGAGAGAGTGATTTAAAATGATCAAACACAGAGCGCCCCCAGCCCCTTGGCTTCCGTGCCGACTTAACCCTTTGCTGGCGCTGCCCACCCAACGGCTGCATTGGGTCTGGGGGGAGGGTCTGAGCAGTGCCAGGGCAGGGTCTGGGCGGCTGCTTTAGCGCGTGACCCAGATGCTGGGGCAGAACCCTGCCCTCCCCCTCTCCTTGCCCCAGGCTGCACTGTCGAAAGCCAGCTCAGCTCCATCGCCCCCTGCTCTCCCTCCCCCAGACACTGATCCCTGGGGGGCTAAACACTGTACATAGGCCTGATTTAATCTCATGGCTCCGGCTGCTGGCTGGGGTCGGGGGTTAAACTCCAGCGAGGAAGGGAGGGGAGCCCGGTCCCAGGAAGGGTGGATGGAGGCTAGTGAGGGGTCAGAGCCAGCTCTCATCCATGGACTCTCCACCACCCCACCTGGCTTTGGCCTCTTTTTTGTTCAACCCACCTGTACTGAAAGCTGACGAGAACCGAGGGGAATTAAATGAGCCAGGCCAGGATCCAGGCCACTGAGCCCTGAGTGATACAGCCCAGGACAGGGAGCACCCGTGCAACAAGGCATTACAGCAACTGCACACGGAACAGCACACCTGCGAGGCTGCGCACGTGTGTGATCCAGGGCACCATTCCCTGCACACGCGGGCTCACGGACACGTGGCTGATTGTGTGCCAGGCCACACAAAGGTGTGTGAAGCTGCCACTCCCAGCCAACCGGGGACACCCCTCCACCCCAGATCAGCCCAGAGTTCACCCCTGGAAAACCCAACTGTGGCCTGAGCAACGCTCACTCATTCTGGTTACCTTAGCCCAGTGGTTCCCAAACTTTAACAACCTGTGAATCCCTTTCACTAAAATGACAAGTCTCGCAAACTCCCTCCTAAAAATGATTATTTCTAGGGATCTTCTCCTTTACCTGAGTATAAATGAGAAACGCAGTGATCTTGGAAATATAAAATTTGTTTTCATGACATGCTTATTACACACTATTTATTATTAATTATTATTTCTCATTACAGTATTTTTGTTGCATTATGAAAATGGCAACACTCTTCCAAGATCTCACTTTCGTAGCTTGTTTCGCTTTGAATAAGCCTGTTATAAGACAAGGCTCCTAGGTTTCTCCAAGGAGTATCAGATGTGAAACAGCATGAAGGCATTTAAGAAGCCAACTCAAAGAGTTCCTCCTACACAGGTATTCAGGTCTTGAGCAGTCCAGGCAAACAACACACGTTACAACAAAGCTCAAACTTGCTCTTCATAACAATTTTAAAAACAAGACTAGCTGCCTATTTAATTTTAAAAACAACAAAATATATCCACCTCTCTTTTCATTTCTTATAAGGAGTCTTGAAGTTTAATTCTCCTCAGTGTGATAGAGATGCTTGCTTTGATCTGCTTAGCTCTTGGAAGTCCAGGGGCTCCAAGCTGCTGGCCCCCGGCTGCCCGGGGTCCCTAGGACAGCTCTGTCTGCCATTAGGGAATTTTCTTCCGAGAACCCCCTGTAACATTTCACGAACACCAGTTTGGGAACCACTGCCTTAGCCGATGGCACAGCTGGCATTGCCCTCCCGTGGAACTGCAAGGGGTGGGGCACCCTGCGCTGGAGTTAGCCAGCCACCAAGGCAGCCAGCTGGACCAGGAGATGCCCCTTCACCCCCCTCTCTTCCCTGCCTGCTGACCTTGCTCTCCTGTTTGGAAAGGAAATGGGAGGGAATGGAGCCAGCTGTACCAGGCCTTTCCCAGCTCTCTGGGCCGAGGAGTCTGCCCACCCTACTCACGTTCCTGTCTTGCACGTGCTGCCGGGGCCAGTCGCAGGTTCAGGAGCGCTGGCGCTATTGAGGGTGGGGCTGTTTCTGGCAGATACATTTTGAATGTACCCACCTTCCTGCAAGCACTATTCTGCCTGGAGGGGCCATTGCACAGGGTCTCCTGGTGACCAGGCCACGCCTTGGTGCCCAGGCAGAAACGTGCAATAGCATCAGCTTTGAACCACAGGACACCAAGGGCCCACGGGCCCATGTGTCAGGCGGGTGTGCGAAGCCCTGCATCTGGGCATGCAAAGCCAGCAGTGAGGGGCACTCTGAGCCATACCCCACCATGCCCAGGGCTGGAGCCCCCAGGCTCACCCACTCCCAGAACCCACAGCTGGCATTTGCAGAGGTGCCAGGTGACCGCAGTGCCCATTCACTTCTACTGACATGGCGGGTGCCCAGCCCCTCCGAGGACCAAGCTCTGTGACAGCAGGCACCACAGACAGGCACTGGGCCTGACTGCCCCTCACGCCTCAGCAAGGCACAGCCACATGGTAACGGAGGGTTCACTGTGGTTTGGGGCTGGGGAAGCTGAATTCAGCTGGGGTAAAATAAAGGCACAGAGCTACCCAGGGCTGCTGGGTTAAGTGGCACCCAGGTGCCAAGCACTACCATGACAATGGCTGGGGAAGATTTTATCCTCCTCCAGCCAGGTATCCCCACCTGGAAGCCTGCGGCAATGGGCCCCTCGTTACTACTTGCGGACGGCAGTGCAGGCAGCCGGAGCTGTGGGATCTCCCGGCAGCTAGGGCAGGTTCTGGGCTTTCTGAGCTGGTACCAAAGCTCCCACCCCACGGACGGCCCAGCCCCCTGGCCACGTCAAGGTATTGGCAGCTACCCACTCTGGGCATTGGAGAGCCCTTCCTGGGTGCTCATTAGCAAAGGTCCTGGCCCATCACTTCAGAGATGCCAGCGATACCCACTCCTTGGGATGGCGGTGGTTCTGTCTGCGGCTCCCAATGCCAAGAGGCAGGAGCCACTTACCCAGGGTGTCAATGGATCAGGCCCCAGGTCTGCGTCCCCAAGAACTGGCTGTGCCCTGCCCTCTTTGCTGCACTGCATGTGCCAACTCCGAGCCGGGGAGACCGGAACCGAAAGCTCAGCCCTAGATTTTGGTCAAGTCCAGCCTCTGGCCCATCTCGAGTCCCTCCCCAGAAGGGCTGCACGGGAACAAGTAACCCAGAGAGGGAAGGCTCTGTCACCCACCCCTGAGCCGCTGCATGCCCTCAGGGCCCCGGCAGCAGCCTCAGAGGTGTGTGAGGGGTGTCGGAGCGTCACTGCCGACATGGCCTGTCCACGGGGGGCAGCTGGAGTGGGACTGTACATCACGGAAGGTGGGGGAGCACGAGCCGTGGCTGCTGCGACGTGCCACAGCTGACAGAGCTACAGCGAAGTTGCTCTGGCAACCCGAAGGGAGGCTGCAGGGCCAGGAGGCTGCGCTTGGCTAGATCCGGAGTTTGCAAGGCCAGAAGGGACCCCCAGGATCGTCCCGTCCGACCCCCTGCCATGCAGGCCACCGAACTCCCCCCACAATAGGGACAGAAAGGAGCAGATAATAACGAGGTGCTAAGGCCAAGAGCACCTCCCACCCCTTGGCACGGCCCTACTGGCCCCCAGCCCAGGCAGCACTGCTGTCAGAGCACATGGCTAGGACCACTGGAGGCCACTGCCTCCCCCACACCACAGCAATCTGCCCCACTTTATCTCTCTCCCGCCCGAGCGCTGCACGGCCCTGGCTCTCTGCTCCAGCCCATTGCTAACAACCTGCGTCTGGCAAGCTGCAGGCATCAATCTCTGGCTTCAAGCGGGTGCTAATCAATACCGGTATTAGCAAAATTAACCCACGGCCACAGGGGGCTTGGCCTCGTTCTGGTCTCCTGGCTCTTGATATGTGGACGTGACCGCCCAGCCGGGGCGGGGAGAGGAGCCCATTAGATCTCTCCTTGCTGTGTAATAACCCATGCGCCAGGGATAACGAGATGGGGACCTTGGCTTGGGGCTCTGCCTGGGATAATGGGAGCTTTCAGCTCAGGGGAGCGGATAGCACCACACAGGACCCCCCCATCTGGCTCGCTGGCTCCCTCCAGCCAACAGCCAGTCCCCTCCCCGAACACTAATGAGGCTGCGGCGGGGAAAGTATCAGAGCAGCGGAGGCATTTACACCCAGTTAACCCTCCAAGTGTGGGGGTGTCGGGGTCCCCTTCTCACTCTCCTCTCTCCCTGCCAAGAAACCACAGGCTCGCCCGGCTCACCCACGACCCCTCTCACCCGGTCAACCTGCCTCTTTGCATGGGGCCCTGCAGCCAAGACGGGTGGGTGGGCAGTGCCCATGGGGTGGCTGGGGGCCTGGGCAATGTGTGGCGCAGGGGGATCAGGGAAGGTTTGCAGCAGCGGCAGGGAGGCTGGGCATCTGCCCTCTCCATGTCACCAGCTGTTCCACGGCCCAGCTGACACTGCAGGGAGGGGAGGCGGGTGGCTCTCACCACCCCAGAGGTGCATCCATCTCCCACACTCTGCGGCGGGAGGACAGCGTGTAGTGAACACCCTGCAGAGAGCCCGGCCTCTGGCACAGAGCCCTCAGCTACCCAGGAAAGGCAGGTGGGTGCCAGCTCCAGACCCTGCAGGGGACCAGGGCCAGGTCCTGGTGCACGTGCCTGCCAGAGGCTGGAGAGCAGAGGAGCTGCACCATGGGAAGCAAGGGGCTAGCAAACCCCAGGGGTCACCCTGACAGAGCCCAGGGCAGGCTGGCATACAGCCCAGCTGGCAGCGGCTGGAGGGGAAGGAACAGCCTGTGCTTCTGCTCTCCATCCCCTGCTGGCTGCAAGGGTGGGCACGCTCCTGTCTCCAGGCAGAGGGTGCTGCTGTGGGGCAGGCCAGGGATGAGGAGGGTAGCACACCGGGCCCAGTGCACCTGCTCCATAGGCCCCAGCTCTGGCTCCAGCGAGCGGCAGGCTCTCCTCCCCGGCACAGAGCCAGCCCCCCTCTTTGAGGCCTCACCACCATCCACGGAGCCCCCCAAGAGACACGCCAGGCCCAGAGCTGCACTCACGCTTTGGAGTAGTCCCAGGTGACGCACTGCGGGTGTGAGGTGCCCTGAAGACAAACAGAACTGGGTTAGCGGACACCTGGAACAGGGACCGGGACGCTCCTTCTCTCCTCACCCCCGCTCTCACCCCCCTCTCTGGCTTCGGCCATGGTGGGCAGGAGATGCTGTGACGAACTGGGACTGTTCCTAATGTTTTCTCTGAACACTGTGTTGGTGCCTCAGTGTCCCCTAGGCAGTTCTTAAGTATCTGGCAGAGCAAAGGGCCAGTGCACCTAATGCCTGGCACTCTGTCTCCTAGCAACTGATGGCCTGGGCCCCTCCTCTGCAAAGTTGCCAACTGCAGGTGTTGGAGACAAAGGGATCAGGTGACCTCCTGGCCCGAAAAAGGAGCTGAGCAGAGAGGAGGGGCTGGAGGGAGGTTAGTCTGGAGCTACCTGGGGATAAGGAGTGAAGTGCAGACCTAGGGGTCTGGCTCACTGCCCCCCAGAATGGACCCGGCCGAGGGGTCTGGTTCGCTGTATCTACAAGCTCTGTTTTAGACCCTGTTCCTGTCATCGAATAAACCTCTGTTTTGCTGGCTGAGAGTCACGTCTGACTGCAAAGTGGGGGTGCAGAACCCTGTGGCTTCCCCAGGACCCCGCCTGGGTGGGCTCGCTGTGGGAAGCCCACGGAGGGGCAGAGGATGCTGAATGCTCCAAGGAGAGACCCAGGAGGTGAAGCCGTGTGAGCTTCTTGCCCTGAACAAGTCTGCTCCAAGGGAGAGGAGGCTCCCCAAAGTCCTGACTGGCTTTGTGGGGAGCAGTTCCAGAGCATTGCCCGGTGACTCCGTGACAGATGCTTTCTGATCTGAGCACGGCCTGCTGCCCCCGTTAGCCTCATGACTACCTGCCCGCCACAGCATGGGCCCCTAGAAAGTGGCATAAGGGAGGACACCAGCAGGGGCCGCATCTGGTGTCTCTGCAGCACTGAAGCCAGGCAGACTGGTAACACGTGGCCATGGAAACGTCCCCCGCAGCCCCCAGCCAGGGGAAGCGGCAGCAGCTCCGAGCTGAGCCCCACACGCCCAATGTCAAGCCAGCCTCTGTGGGTGGGGACTGAGGGGCACTGAGGACTGGCATAGCAAGGGGTATGGGTTTGGATGGCACGGCACTTGCACGGCTGTGAGGAAGGATGGGCACACAGGACTGGGACAGCAGGAAGGCTGGGGATGGAGCAGGGGCCCGCAATAGCAGGGTGTGCAGGGGTGGGTGACGGGTGAACATTTCTCTGCCCTCACGATGGGGCCCAGTGGACGTCTGAGACCCCCCTCGAAATGCACAGCACTTACATTGAGCATGTGGGATAGCTCCACTGAGATCAGGGGCTCCGTGGGCTTGGTCGGCGGGCGCACGGTCACGGTGAGCACTCGGGATGTGACGGCCAAGGGGCTCCTGTGGAGATGAGGGAACATGCTGGAGCCAGGACATTACAGGTGACAGGACAGGGCTCTCTGGGTGCTGGTACGTCCTGCTGTTGGTCACAGGCGTGTTGCACGTGTGTGCATGAGAGCATGTGTGTGCACACAGCGCTGCAGGACTGTCTTTGCTCATGCACTACGTTGTATGATCTGAGTGTGCATCCCCTTAACACGGTGTATATAAATGATAAACAGTGAAGGGATCTGACCTCTGGCATAACTCCAGCCCTGGAACTTCCCCGAATGTAATTCCTGTTTGATCTAGAACGCACGTTTAAGAAAAACTTCCCAGTTTGATTTAAAAATTGCCGAGCACAGAGAATCCACCACCAGCCTGGTAAGTCATTAATTACCCTCACTGCTTTCCGGTCGGAATTTGTCTCGCTTCAGCTTCCAGCCATTGGACCTTGTTCGATCTTTGTCTGCTAGACAGAATGGCCCATTATCAAATTTCTTCTCCTGGCGGAGGTACCGCCCAACGGCGACTGAGTGGCCCCTTCCCATTCTTTTGGTTAGGCCAGACAGGTCAAGGGCCAGGAGTCTACCCTGTAAAGCATGTTTTCCAATCCTCTCGCCATGTCACTGCATATACACAACTGGGGTTGGTTTTGCTTGTGCCTGGACATTGGCTATGAATGTATGACCCCTTGACTATGCACGTGTGCGTGGATACATCACCCCTCTCTGTATGTCGGGGGTGGAGAGTGTGCACAGGTGTAGGTTTGTTTGTGGATGGGTGAAGTGTGTGTGTGTATAGGGGGGTGTACACACACACGCGTGCCCATGAGTTCACACAGCCATCTCGGCTGTCCCACATTTCAGACCTGAACTTTTCCCTTTCCACACAAACCTGCTGCTTCTCTCCCTTTCTCCCTCCTGTTTTCAGCTACTGACAGCAGATGCAGGTTGGAGAAACCCTTGTTTGAGTGGCACTGGCTCCCCGCCTTGCATCTCACCCCGTTCTCCTGCCTATGCTTGTACAGCAGCAGGCTAAGACGTGGGCTGCGGGGAGGCGTTGCCTGGGGATGCTAAGCTACAGAAACCCAGACAGGTGCCTGCTCTCATCTGCTGCCCCTTCGCACCTCCAGCGTCCACCCTCCTCCAGGAACGAAACCTCTGCCCACACATGGCGCCATCTGTGCTGTCTTGTCCCCTCCCCCAGCCTGGTCTCCCAGCCCCAATAGGGTCCACTCTCTCCGTTACCCACACTTGATCCTGAATCCAGGAACCAGATCTGCCCAGTGCTCAGTTCCTCCCCCCTCCCCACACACGCTAAGGGCATGTAGTTATAACTGCAGCAGGGTCACAGATCAGAGCACATGGCTGTGGATCGCCCCCATGCAGGGCTCAGCCTTGTCTCCTCCCCGCCCCGATGGCTGCATTTCAATGTAACGAGCAACTTGGGGCCCCATTCGGAAACCCTGGTTACTGCCTCCATGCCCCAGCCAGCCACCCACCTGGGAGGAGGTAAGATGAGACCCAGCGTGCGGTACAGGATGGCCCCAATCACAAAGTACGACGACTCGTCCATTTCTGTAGAGAGGGGAAGGGGACAGAGCAACGGTGAACAGGGGCTGGCATCCGGCCCTGGGGCCCGGCTCCGCTCACACACCACCCTGGGGACAGGGACATGTGGCCCTCCTGGAAAGGGCTGCAAGTCATTACGTGCCCCCCTCTTCCAATGCGCACCTTCCCCATAGCCTGGAGATGCAGACAGGCCCCTTCCCCTGCCCTCCCGGAGTTCGGGGTGGCTCCATCCAGAGGAAGAGGTTACAATGGGGGAGTGGAATCTAGAAGTCCTGGGTTCTAGTCCCTCCCTGCTGTGACTCGCTGGGGTACGTTGCTGAATGGCTCTGTGCCTCTGTTCCCCCACCTGTAAAAGGGGGTTAATGGTGCCGACCCGCAGCTGGGAAGGGGAAGGGCTTTGGGAGCCCTGCTAAAGCACCACCATGCAGGAGGAATAGCAGCCGGTCCCAGCGTGTGCCAGTCCAGCCATGTCTGTGTCCCAGGGTACACCTGGCTACCCAGTCTGCCTCTCTTCCAGTGGCCGGTCTCACACCCAAGTCCAGCCCGGGGTGTGTCCCCCATGGAAAGAGAGAGAGGGCCACAGGCGTCCCAGGTCCACGTCCCAGGACGGCCGCAAAGCCCAGGTCAAGGGCAGCCTGCGGTCACCCCCCAGCTGCTGCCACTCAGATTTTTAATCAACATTAACAGGGAATTGAAAGATTAAAACCTTCGCAGGCTCCATGTGCTGGGCTGGGAACCACTGTTTGCACCTCTTTACAGAGGAGCCATGGAGAGAACAGCAAATCAACTGCAGCCGGTGGTCTGCATCCACATTCATCCGTGTCCAAACAACCGTCCCAGCAACCAAACCAGCTCGCACGCACATGGACACACACAAATATACACACACACACACACAATCACGTGACCGTGCACACATGTGCATTTGCTCCCATGCAAACTTCACAAATGTGCCTTCACAAACATACCCGCACACACATGGAGATGCAGACACACATGTGCATTTGCACACCTGCATGCAAACACACACCTCGCCCATGTGCATACCCAAACCAACACACATAATCACATGGAACAGATACGCAGAAACAGCAGCCCCTGCTGCTTTCCTCCCCGGGGGTCCCGGCCCCACCTTACCAGAGGAGGAGAGGCTCAGCACCGACTTGGGGATGAAGAGCTTGTCCTCCGAATGGCGGGCCCAGTCCTTCATGCCCCGGCGCCCCTTCATAGGGAAGTTGATGTCACTGGAGACGGCCGAGACGGGCTCTCTCTGGATGCTGATCACTGCCAGGGCGGCGACGGGGAGAAAGGGTCACTTCCAGCTCACCCCTGCCTGGGCCCATTGGCCAAGCTCAGGCTGCACCGGCGTCCCTGCCCATGGGCCTCCTGGGAGTCTGCCTGGCGCAGCCCTGCAGGGGCCACGTGTCTCCTGCCACCTCCACTCCCCAGGGCTCCCAGCCTCTCTGATGCTGCATTGTCCAGCACTGCATTGGCCTGGGACCCCTCATGCCCCCCTCAAAATAAAGCAGCCCCAGGCCATGCCGCCTCCACGGGCCACCCCAGCCCGGTCACTCACCCAGGTTGTCGGTAACCACAAGGGAGCTCTGGAAGGCCTTCAGCGCGCCCCCCACGAGGTGGATGAAATCTTCCACCACCTTCATGAGGTGCACGGAGCCAGGGGACACCTGTGCGCACAGAGAAGGGGAGAGGCTACCACAGGGCCCCAGGCACAGCAGGGGAAGGGGGCTAAAACAGGGGCCCAGGTGTGGCGTGGGGGAGAGTAGCTCCTTGCCACATGCCCCCACTGACAGGGCATGGGGCAGGAAGGACCTGGATGGTTCCAAAGGGTCCCCCCAAGTGATCAGCAGGGGACCCCTCAAACTTCCCAGAGCATGGGGGGAGGGCAGAGAACAAGAGCTAGCGCTGATCCAGGCCATGCTTACCCTTAGGGGAAGGGGCAGATGCTGTGGGGAGGGGGTTCCATGCCCAGGCACCCGCCCCAACCCTTTCATCCAAAGCCACCTCCCCCTCAGCGGTGCCAGACCTGCCCCTGACTGCTCCCAGCACACCCTGGTCGCTCTGACCGTCCAGGAGTCTCCAGCCACCCACAGGCAGGGAGCTGGGCTCCCCCAATTCACGGGCTCACTGAGTCGATACTGGCAGAGACAGCCTACCCCCAATCGCCTCTCCCCTGCATACAGCTATTCGGAGACCCCGCGCCACAGGCTTCCTCTCCCCCACCAAAGCCTGGACCCCTTTCATCTCCACGGTCCTGGCTGTGGGGTGATCAACGACCCTGCTGAGCCATGGCTCCCCCTCAGCCTGCCCCACCTCCCCAGGACCACTCAAGCCAGAGACCCCTCCCCACAGCCCATACCTCCACAGGAGCAGACAAGGCCCCAGAAAAGCTCCCAGACCTCATCTGCTGATGGGGGCTCCTCCTTGCCCCTCTAGCCTGGGCAGGGCACTGGAAAGGCAGCCCCATGAGCTGGACTGGCAGCACTGGCACCATGCCACCCCCTGCTCTGTCGAGAGCCTGTCATGGCCACAGTCACGCTGCGCCAGCCGAGTGCCTGCCTCCCTGGCCGGCTGGCGCCCATCCCTGAGCAGCTGGCTCACCTGCTGAGCATCCTCCCACTTGTCTCTGTTCTCCGAGTCCACCATGTAGCTGACCACCTGGAAGAAGCGCTGCAGGGAGCGGAGGAGAGGAGAGGGGGTGTGAAGGGGTGGCTCTGTGACGCACGGGGGGCATGGGATAGGGGGCTTCCCCCAGGCACGTCCGGGAGCCTCGAAATTCTACTGCCCTGAGAGTACCTGCATCTGCACCCAGGAAGCCCTGTCACACACCCACCTAGACAGAACCCCCCAACACCACCCCAGCTCCAGCTGGGATTCTTCCTGGCCCTGCTACGACCACCTTCGTTTCTCGCAACTGAGGGTCACCCAACTCCCCTCACTCTCCTGGTGGAAGCTGAGCATCTACACCAGCTCCCCCGGCCACCAGCTCGGATCCAGGCCAGCTTCGGCTGCTGTTTGATAGCCAGGCAGCACCAGCCTGGGGATGGGGGGACCCCCATGCACATGAGTCCAGAGATGGCAGGTGAAACCTCAGAGCCAGAAATCAAAGGGGTTGTGCCAAGACACTAGGGGCTGAGCCCTCCCCCCTGCAATGCCAGAGAGAGGGTAGGGAAAGGCAGCCAGCAAAGACCCTTTCCATGGTGCCTCGGCCTCCCTCACAGGACCGTGTGGGGGCCCCGGCTCATCACAGGGGCTGGTTGCCGGTACCTGCACGTCCTCGGAGGAGGGGACGTAGGTGGCCCTCTTGAAGGTGTCGGTGACGTTGCGCAGGATCTCCACTGAGAAGAGCAGGTCCCCGCTGTAGTACGTCCTGCGGGCCATTAGCTCCAGCAGGCTGCGCACCACCTGCGACATGCCCTCGCCCGCCAGCATGCGCTGCCCCTTGGCCAGGTGCTCCCGCAGCTTTCCGCACAGAGGGACAGAGATGGGGGGGGGTAGGGGAAAGATTACCCAGCAGCAGAGGATTCCCCCGGTCCCTCTCCCAACCCACCCTGAGGCAGCAACCAGACAGGATTCCTGTCTGGGAATAGCACAGACATCCACAGGAGCCCCCCACCATGGCCCCTCCCGGGGAAGTTCCTCGTATCCCATACCATCCCAGGAGCCACCAATTCAGGGCCAGGGCCTCGCTCCTCTTCCCCCAGGCAGGAAGGTGCTATACCCACACTAACTCCTCTCCTGGCCCCACACCGCAGCCCCTGAGCCCTTGCGACCCCCCAAAGGTGGGCTTGGGGTCGGTGGATTAGAGTAGGGGTCAAGGAAAGCAGAAATGTTGGGTTCTAGTTCAGCTTCACCACTGAGTCACTGATCAGGGTGAGACACTCCCCTATCCTGTGCCTCAGTTTCCCCATACGTCAAAAGGGGATAACACTAGTTAAGGCAGCTCCTTGATCTACCTCAGCAGAGCACTTGGCCTTGCCAGGGAATAGGACAGACAGCGGGAACAGAAAAGATGGCAATACAGAGGGATAATTAGCATCAGCCCCCTCCCCGAACCCGGGGCAGGCAGGGGAAGGAGCCGGGGGCAAGGATGTTAATTAGGTCTCATTGCAAGGAAATACTCATGCAAAGCAGCATTTTAGCTGGCGGCTGGGGGGTAGTCAGGGGATGCTTGGCTGCTCTGTACTGAGGGAGCTTGTGCCTGTGTGACGAACTGGGACTGTTCTTAATGTTTGCTCTTAATACTGTGTTGGTGCCTCAGTGTCCCCTATGCAGTTCTTAAGTATCTAGGTGGTGGGATAAGGGTGTGTGATTGCTGCAGAGGAAGGGGCCAGTGCACCTAAATGCCGGGCACTCTGTCTCCTAGCAACTGATGGCCTGGGCCCCTCCTCTGCAAAGGTGCCAACTGAAGGTGTTGGAGACAAAGGGATCAGGTGACCTCCTGGCCCGGGAAAGGAGCTGAGCAGAGAGGAGGGGCTGGAGGGGGTGGTTAGTCTGGAGCTTGCTGGGGACGAGGAGTGAAGTGCAGACCTAGGGGTCTGGCTCACTGCCCCCCAGAATGGACCTGGCCGAGGGGTCTGGTTCACTGTATCTACAAGCTCTGTGTTAGACCCTGTTCCTGTCATCGAATAAACCTCTGTTTTGCTGGCTAAGAGTCACGTCTGACTGCAAAGTGGGGGTGCAGAACCCTGTGGCTTCCCCAGGACCCCGCCTGGGTGGGCTCGCTGTGGGAAGCCCACGGAGGGGCAGAGGATGCTGAATGCTCCAAGGAGAGACCCAGGAGGTGAAGACGTGTGAGCTTCTTGCCCTGAACAAGTCTGCTCTAAGGGAGAGGAGCTCCCCAAAGTCCTGACTGGCTTAGTGGGGAGCAGTTCCAGAGCATCGCCCGGGGACTCCGTGACAGCCTGCCAATCCCGAGGGCCACTCGGCTTCAAAGCCCCACCCTCCGCCAGCCACTTCAAACCAGGCCCCCAAACCTCCTGCGGGACGAGCTCCACTGCAAGGCCTGTTAGCCCCCAGCTGGCCAAGAAACCGGAGTCCCCCCAGGAAATGGCCTCTGCACCCGAGTGGAGAGGGGCTAGGGCTGGCACTGGGCACAGAGCTGGCAAGACGGGGGCAAGGGACTGGCTGGGGTCTGCCCCTGCGCAAAGGACTCTCAAAGCATCACAGCCGTGGCACTGCCAAGGCCGTCGGAGTGAAAGGCAGCGAACGCAGCGCCTGGGAGAGAGAGGGGGTGGAAGAGAACGCGTGGACCCGCTGGAGTGTGCACCTACTGAGAGATGTAAGTATCTGTACTCATGGGAGATGCACCGGGCAAAGCTGGGCACACCCCAGTATGCCACCCCGTCGGCGTTCAGCAGGCACCGGCGGCTGGCGGATCCTAGACAGAAGAGGGGAAAAGAAGCATGGAGCACCCAGCCTGTGCAGCCCGAGCACCCGCAGCCCCTGCCCCCATGCCGCCCCCCAGTGCCTGCAGCCCCCAGGCCCAGCTCCAGCCCCCTAGCCCCAGTGCCCGCAGCCCCCAGGCCCAGCTCCAGAGCCCCTAGGCCCAGCTCCAGCCCCCCAGTCCCAGAGCCCACAGCCCCCAGGCCCAGCTCCAGCCCCCCAGCCCCAGAGCCCACAGCCCCCAGGCTCAACTCCAGCGTCCGCAGCCCCAGTGACCGCAGCCCCCAGGCTTAGCTCCAGTCCCCCGCTCCAGCCCCTGCAGCCCCCCAGGCCCAGCTCCAGCCCCCGCAGCCCCCAGGTAGAGCTCCAGCCCCAGAAACTATATGCAGTCCTTGACCCCCAGTGCTCGCAGCCCCCAGGCCCAGCTCCAGCCCCCCCAGCTCCAGAGCCCACAGCCCCCAGGTAGAGCTCCAGCCCCAGAAACCACATGCAGTCCCTGCCCCCAGTGCCCGCAGCACCCAGGCCCAGCTCCAGCCCCAGTGCCTGCAGCCTCCCCAAGCCAATAACCACAGGTTCCCCCAAGTCCCAGCACCTACCCCCAGGCTCCGAGCCCCAGCAGCAGCCTGCAGCCACCCAAACCCCACCCAACAAGGTGCCATGGGGAAGCTGGGGTGCAAAGCCAGGCCGGGGAATCAATGCTTCTAAGAAGGCAGCAGAATTACTCGAGGGCCCGCAGCCTTAACTCAGCTCATCCTGGGGAGGGCAAGGGGGTCCCGGGGAGCAGGCAGGGGCACGACAGAAAAGAGCCTGCTGGCAAGTGAATCCTGTAGCCCACATGCCTCGCCGCCCTCCCCGCTTGGCTCTCAGCCCAGGTGGGAGCTGGGACGGTGCCTCGGCCGCTCACCGGTGGCGTTAGGTGGGCATTTGTTGTAGACGATCTCACCAGCGGCCGTCTTCTTCCAGGTCATCAGCATGACGTACTCATCCTTGCACATTTCATGGTAGGCTGCCAAGGGAATGCGAGGATGAGACGGGCCCCCAGGTGGCTGCTCTGCACGGATGGGCGGGGAGGGGGGTGCTGGGCGGGACTAGCAGGCGTGTAGCAGGTCAGCCTGGGTGGAGGGAGGACTGGCTTGTGTCAGGCAGACTGGCTTGAGAGAGGAGCTGGATGGGCGCAGGAGGGTGGAAGGACAGAGAGAGGAATGCAGGAGGGTAGGTGGAATGATGGACAGATGGATGGACGGAGGGACAGCAGGCGGGTGGAAGGACGGATGGACAGATGGATGGAAGGACACCGGGCAGGTGGAAGGACGGACGGACAAACAGAGAGACAGCAGGTGGGTGGAAGGACGGACAGAAGGTGGGCAGGTAGAAGGACAGATGGCTAGAGGGAGTGCAGGTGGGTGGAAGGCCAGACGGACAGAGAGACAGCAGGTGAGTGGAAGGACGGACAGAAGCTGGATAGGTAGAAAGACAGATGGCTAGAGGGACAGCAGGTGGGTGGAAAAATGGACAGAAGGTGGGTAGGTAGAAGGACAGATGGGCTAGAGGGAGAGGAGGTGAATGGAGGGACAGACAGACAGACAGAGAGACAGCGGGTGGGTGGAAGGACGGACAGACAGACAGACAGAGAGACAGCGGGTGGGTGGAAGGACAGACGGACAGATGGAGAGACAGTGGGTGGGTGGAAGGACAAACAGACAGATGGGTGGAAGGACAGACAGACAGAGAGACAGCAGGTGGGTGGAAGGACAGACGGACAGATGGAGAGACAGCGGGTGGGTGGAAGGACAGACAGACAGACAGACAGAGAGACAGCAGGTGGGTGGAAGGACAGACGGAGAGACAGCGGGTGGGTGGAAGGACAGACGGACAGATGGAGAGACAGCGGGTGGGTGGAAGGACAGACAGACAGCCAGACAGCCAGAGAGACAGCAGGTGGGTGGAAGGACAGACGGACAGACAGTGGGTGGGTGGAAGGACAAACAGACAGACGGACAGACAGCGGGTGGGTGGAAGGACAGACGGATGGTTTGCTGGGTGGGTGTCAGGGCAGGATAGGAGGAGGAGGAGCTGGCTGGATAGAAGGGTATGAAACCCGCTGGCCAGAGAGAGGCAGAGTCTCTGGGTCCCACCGCGGTGACAGGCCGAGGTGGGGGAGCCCGTGTGCTGGCCTGGAGGCTGAGCAGGGGTCGGCAGACTCTCTGCTAAGTACCTGGGCACTTCTTCTCATTGCACGTCTTGACCTCCTCTCCAGAGCCCTCGCAAGGGTAGCCTTGCATGCCCGTGCCCTGGCACATCCGGAAACGTCTCTGCCAGCCCGTGTCGCACGTCTTGGAGCACAAGCTCCAGTGGTTCCACGGGCCCCACTTGCCGTCAGCTGCCGGGGTAGCAAGAGACGCGTGTTAAGGCCCTGCTCCGGGCGGCGGGGGAAGCAGACAGATAGACGAGCGAGAGAGACTGCCAGAGACTGGGACACGGCTGCGCCAGCCCATAATGACTTTAATCAAATATTCTACAGATTATTAAACTCATTAATCAATCGTTTCAGCCTCATTTCAACCAAACAAGACAAATGTCCCCTCATGTCCCAGGGTGTCCTCGGCTAATTAGAGCCACCCCCGGTATTCCTGTTCTTTCAGCCCCAAAACACCCAGCCACCCCCTGGCCCAGGCCCACACTCCTGCCCTCTGCCTGCCAATCCAGGGGGGTCCAGACAGAGCCTGCCTGCCCTCCCCAGGACCCCCTCTGCCCACTGCCAGGCCCCTGTGTGCAGGGCTCCAGCCACCTATGCAGATCCCCACCCCCCCACCTCCCCGCCCAATGCTCCCTTGTTCAGTCCATTTGTTGCACCCTCGCAGGGCTAGGGGGACCCCCACCCCAATGGGTCAGAGTCCGATGCCACTGCAGAGTCCAGGGAGACACCGCTGAGGGTCGAGGCATCGGCCTCCCAGCACTGCACAACGGTGGGTCAGTATCGCTGGGGAAACCAAGCCACGGAGCAGGGAAGCGACGCGCCCCGGGACTCTCAGCAGAGGCGGAGAACAAGCCAGGCTTCCTGGCTGCTAGCTCAGTGCCCCAGCTGTTGGGTCATGTCACCCAGCCTCGCCACTCGCACCCAGATCCAGGAGGGGGAGCGGGTGCCCTTCGAACTGGCCCAGAGAGTGGCAGGTTTGCAGCACCACATGCTGATCTCGGACCCTTGGGGGGCTCTGGTCTGGCTCCGGTCTCTGCAGGGTGGAGCCCCTCTCCAGATTTTCTCTCCTCTCTCCGCTGAGGCGGCACAGCAGCCTGGATGAGCCGCGTGACCTGCCAGGAGCCAGCGCCCCCAACCTTTCCAGGCAGCTCACGGCAGCCAAGTGACATTTAAAGGTCAGCAGGCACGTGACAGCGTCTGCCACTGCTTCGCACTGGGCCGAACACCCGCCCTCCCTCGAGGGCTGGGTGCACAGGGCCTGGCCAGACCTATTCAAGGAGCCGGGACTGACTAGCATGGGGGAAGGATCAGGAGACCTGTCTGCCCCCATCCCGAGGCTGCCTCGCGCAGACCCGCACGCCCCGCACTGGCTGTCAGGTGCAGGCCAGCAGGAAAGGATCATCCTTAGCACTGAAGGGCCACCAAGGTTCGGGAAAGGTCTTTGGCTCCCTCCATGTGCATGAGAGTCTATGAGCCAGCTCCACCCTGCGCTAGTGCCCGCTTGTGAACACTCTCGTGCACTTCCCCAGGCTGCATTTGCACAGACCGACTGCACTGAAGCACACGCACACAGACCACGGGCGTGGCAGTGGGAGAGAACCCTGGGTCTTTGGCTCTGCCTGCTGAACTGACAACAAACTTGCCTTGGCTAACGGCACGGCTCAGGGTTAAACCTCTGCGTGGGAGCCAGGACGGAATCTCTTTGGATGTGTGCTTGGTCCTGGCAGCAACTGACCAGCCACGGGGCCTCAGCAGGGCATCTGTCCCTGCATGCGCACGCGAGTGGTTCTGAGTGGTTGTGAAGGTTCATGCCTACGTGCTCAGTTCCCGATGCTGCCGGGAGTGCTCGTGCACGGACGCATTCCCAGAGCTACGTCCCAAGTTCGTGCACGTGGGTCGCCTAGCCCCCGGTGCCATCACGAGCGCTCGCACAGATGCTTCTGAACCCCTCCCCCCGAGAGGGGTTCAGGCCCCACGACTCCGCCATGGCCCCACGACTCCGCCATGCCCCGGGGCTAGCGCTCAAGCCCAGCGAGAAGCCGCAAACATCACCAAACGCACAGGCGATGAAGGGCAGCGATTCCCGCACAGGGACCTGCAGCCTTCCCACCATCCTGGGGCACAGATCACGGATGCTCAGACCCTGGGGAAGCACATGTGAGCATGCAGCACCACGGCAGCAGGTCTGAGCTCAGCCCATGCAAGCGGGAGCTCCTAGTGCCCAGGAGACAGTGCCCCCAGCTCTGGACATACCCTGTCCCGCAGCTCCTCAGCTTTCGTAATCCTAAAAGCTGACAGATTTGCTCTATGGCAGGGAGAGGCGGCCGGGCCCATCTGTCACTGTCGCCTGCTGACGGGCAGGTCCGTCCCCGCTGCTTGGGGATAAGCGTTCCTATGCAGCACAGCTGGCACCCCAGATGGGTTCACAGGGCCTATCTGTGGGTCAGTTTAAATGTGTTTACGCCGAGTCTGGGCCCCGGCCTGGAGACTGCCGTGGAGCAGAGATGCCCCCTGCTGCAGTGGCATCAGGCTACGCGGGACAGCCAGAGCTCCTGGATGCAGAGATCCCGAGAGAGCAGCTGAGACTGGGCTCAGAGACCCAGGACCCAGCACAAGAACTGCCACCTGGCTCGGTGAGCAGGACAGAGCCCACTCCATAGCGAGCTCCACACAGACCTGGAGACAGGGCACGCTGCACAGAAGGGTCAGGCAGCTGCAGGCAGCACCAGCTCCTCTCACTGCACATCAGCTGGGGGCAGCTGTACTGAACAAACCCCCATTCACTGGGCAAACCAGGCCAAGTGTGAGGGCACAGGGACCCCCCAGACCCTGACATGGCACCGTTGCTCACACCCACAGCGACGCACGGGGATCCCCCAACACGGCACCGCCACTCACACCCACAGCGACGCACCGGGATCCCCCGACACGGCACTGCCGCTCACACCCACAGCGACGCACGGGGATCCCCCAACACGGCACCGCCACTCACACCCACAGCGACGCACGGGGATCCCCCGACACGGCACTGCCGCTCACACCCACAGCGACGCACGGGGATCCCCCGACACGGCACCGCCACTCACACCCACAGCGACGCACAAGGATCCCCCGACATGGCACCGCCGCTCTCACCCACAGCGACGCACGGGGATCCCCCGACACGGCACCGCCGCTCTCACCCACAGCGACGCACAGGGATCCCCCGACACGGCACCGCCGCTCACACCCATAGACACCCACAGGGCACTGACACTGACATCCACCAGGATGCACGGGGACCTCCCAACGTGGCACTGCTGCTCACACCCACAGTGACAAACAGGGACCCTCCTCCCAACCCCGATAGGGCACTGACATCCACCAGAATGCACAGGGACCTCCCAATGCGACACTGTCACTTACACCCATAGCAACACACAGGGACCCCATCCCTGATGTGTCACTGCTGCTCACACACCCTGCGATGCACGGGGATCCCCTGACACGGCACCCCTGCTCACACTCACAGGGACGCACAGGGATCCCCCGACACGGCACCCCTGCTCACACTCATTTACTGCAAGGAGGCATTTACCCTCCCAGAGGTGCTCCTGCTCTCCCGCTAGAGTCCCTGTGCAGGGGTTGGGCCCCAGCATGCCAGCACCTGCCACTTGTGGCCTTGTCTGCCCCAGAGCAATGCCCAGCACTGTGTCCCCAACCTCTCGGAGCTCTTCACCTCCCTGTGGCCTGTCCCAGCTCCACCCGAGCCCCTTGCCCCCACATAGCATAAGAAGCGAGTGTGAGCCTTACTTGGGCAGTCAGGACTGGTGCACTCCCTGGCGTCGGCGTGGGCTCCTTTGCACTCCGCCCAGCCATGGCCCGAGACGCTGCATTTGCGCGTGCGCTGCTGGGTCCCGTTGGAACACGACACCGAGCACCGGCTCCACGAGCCCCACTCCAGCCACTGACCTTCCACTGCCAGGGAAAGCACAGGAGAGAAAGTGGTTAGTGCAAACAGGAGCTGGGCAGATGGGGGGGTAGGCAGGGGCCATTCCTCTTGGCCCTGGTTTCCAAATCCAGGCACGAACCTCGTCTTCCCCTATCCACAGTTATGGGCTTCAGCAACACATTGGCAAAGTGTGCATCATGGCCCCTCTAGTGGCTGGCTGGTTAGAGGGTAACAGCCTACTACTGCTACCAGCTGCGCCTCGAGCTGAAATGCTAGGTGCCTGTGTTATGGTGCTCAGGGTTCTGGGGTCGCATCCTGCCTCCCCGCAGTGGTTACGGCAGTGCTGCCCAGGCAGGTGTCACCAGGACTTGGCCCACTCTGAACAGCAGCGGTGGTGGTTACTGTTCCCCGTGCACCAGTGGTGCTACAGATCTGCACAATGCTGCTGCATAACAGCCTGGTGCTTATGGTGAGAGGGCACCAGGCTCCTCCCCGGCTGCAGCCATGGGGGCACTTGTCGCAGGGGGACTATCTGCCTTAGCTCCATGAGTGGTCCTGCTGCAGAGGCTCAGTGGATAGCAGGCCATGGCATGGTTCAGCCTGCTCCCGGCAGCTTCCTGTACAGGAAATGTGGAGGAGAGGCTGGAATGAGGGGGGGCATGTCTGTGGGATTCGGCACAGCTGTGCCTGGGGACCCTGGGTTGAGACAGGTGAGCAGCATTTCAGCTCTGCCGTGCAGCAGGAGAGCAGAAGGATCCTGCCCTGACTATGCCCCCTACACCAGACGAGCAATGAATCCTCCCGCTAGCCCTTAGCAGGAACCTTGCTGAGGGTGCACAGCAGCTGCCTGCACTGGCATCCCAGCAGCTCCATGAGCTCCGAGCCAGCCTGGATCGTGCCAGGCCCGTCGGGGAGGGAGCGTTAACGAGCCGCCCTGTGCCATGCAGCACCTGAGAGAGCTCCCAGAGCAGCAGGCTGGCTCTGCAGGAGCACAGGCAGGCTATCTCGCCTCCATCCGCCTTTGGCTGATGTGAGCAGGAACCAACGTGGGGCACAGGGATGGCCCCAGGGGACGGGCAGCCGGGGGATGGATCTGGGAGACAGGCCTGGCTCCTACACGGGGCAGCGTGCAGGCTCAGAAACAAGCGAATACGTTTCCTCCTCTTGATGAACTCCTGGCCCCCAGACCCCTGTCGGGATAACACCGCTATTCCCCTGCCCCACAGGCTGGTAGCAGCCTGTCTGGCCCGTCAGCCGCCCAACGGGGTAGGAAAGAGTCAGCTGGTAACCTGCTTCCACAAAATCAGTAACTGAATAAAAGAGAGAGTGAGTGAGAGAGAGCGCACTGTTGGCCAGATCTGCAGCTGGTGTGGCCACCACCGCTCGACTGCAAGGGGATCCGGCCCACTCACTCCCTTCGACTCCAGCTGGGGCAGTTGCTCTCTGCCTCCCCTCATTCCCAATTCCTCCTGCAGGCTCCTGGCGGGCACCATGGGGCTCTGGGAAGGTTCTCACCCTGACACGCCATCCTCCGCCCCGGGCCACTGCCAGCTCTGCCCCAGAGGGAATTGCTTGTTAGCCCTGAACACAAAGCTACTTACAAACGACCCACCTGCAGCCTGCCTGGTCCCGCTACTCGTCAGTTCCCCCCCGACAGAGCTGGGCGACACCCGCCCATCATGCTGGGTCCAGCCCAGAATGACCCGCTGGCAGCCCAGGTACTGTGGGACAGCAACCCTCCATCCCAGGCCTCTGAGCTAGGGAGACACCCAGGAGAAATGACAGCGTGCAGGGGGAAGAGCCCCCATGTCCCCGACCTCTCGGGGGAGTTTCCAAGGGGCCATGTCAGGACTCTGCACAGAGGTGGGGGTCCTCTGCTCTCCCCTGGCCAGCAACGGGGCAGGCTGGAGTCACCGCTGACGGAGCTACTCGCTGCCCCTGCTTTAAAGCAGCAGATACAGATGGGGTGGCCGTGGCAATTTCACACCTGGGCTATGTCCGCCTGCAGTCCCCGCTCGCTGGGAAGCTCTGGCTACCAAAAGAGAACTGACAGCAAAGCCCCCTGATGGGACAGGCCCGGGGCCTCCCCATGCCTTGCACCGCCCCCAGAGAGGTTCTATTTACAATCTCAGCTGACCCACAGCATGCTCTTGCCCCTATGGGGCCCTTTCTCTGATACCACACCCCCCATAGCTCCTGCCCCATGCATCCCCCTTACTCTGCCCTATATTCCCCCTCGCCCCATCCCACAATTTCATTCTTGCCCATGGAGCTCTGCCTACCCCCGTCTCATGCCTCACTACAGACCCATCACATCACCCTCCTTTGCCCCCACACGTCCCTCCTCCAGCGCCCCAGGGCCCTGTGTGCTCACAATGTGCCACCCAGATGTCACAGTCCTACCTTCTCCCGTTCCTCCTCCCCAGCCCCCTGGGCTCTCCCCCTCCCCACAAGGGGCTGGAATCAAGGCTACCCCCTGGGGACGCTCAGTGCACGTCACGTGCATCCCGCGCGCCCACAGAAATGCCACTTGCTGAGCCCGCCGGGGCCTTGGCCAAGCGGCGACATCTAGTGAGACAGCAGCATTTGCTACCAGCCCCCGGATCACAGGCACCGGCCCATTCGGGAGCTGGACGCAGGCCGTTCAGCCCCAGAGCTGGGGAATCTGGGCTTTAATGTGGAGGTGTGTCTAAGCTGGAGTCATGTACCCCCTCCCCCAGTCACCCCAGCCGCTCCCTTTGCGCTCACACCTGGGTCACACCCCGCCGGCCTCATCCTGACCAATCTCCCGGCTGAGTCCCCTTCCAACCCGCTCTCCTAGCTCAAGGGAGGGAACAAAGGGGCACGCCTCGTCTGCTCCCCAAACCATCCCTCTCCAGCACAACACCTGCATCCTGTGCCACAGCCCCATCAGTCCTCCCTCCACAATCTACCCCCAACACACACACTGCTCCCTGTGCTCCGAGCCGGCTAGCAGATAGCCAAAGGGGAGCCGGGGGACGGACGATGACCTCCGTATCAGTCTCTCTAGGTTGTTCCTAGGGCTCCCAGCCCCGTGGGAACCTAACGCACAGAACATTAAAAGTCTTTGCCTTTGGTTTCAGGCAAGCTGGGAGCCTAAATACCTTTGAGGATCGGAGCCTAAGTGCCCTGAGACCGCCCAGGGAGGAGGGCTGCCTTTTCTGAGCATGGCGTGGGGCTGCCGCCAAGGGCGAGGCTTTGAGGGACGGCCAGGGAAGGCAGGCAAGCAAGAAAGCCGAGCGGAAAAGCGCGGAGGAGAGCCAAGGCGCGAGTTACTAACCAGGGCAGATTGCGATATTGCAGGGCTTAGTCTGCACCTCGGGGCCCTCGCAGGCCTTCCCGCCGTGCTGCGGGGCTACACACTGCCGCGTTCTTGTCCTGGCCCCTCGCCCGCAGGTCACGGAGCACAGACTCCACGGGGACCACTCCTCCCACAGGCCGTGCACTGCAATACAGCACACAGCAATCACGCCTCCGGCCCAGGCCATGCGCAGCATACAGCATGGTGGGGGTGGGGATCGGGGGCGCTCCGTCCCAGCTGTGCAGGCCCGCACCCAAAGCAGAGGGGAGGGCTGAGCTGCTGCGCAGAAGACCTGGAAGTATTTGTGAAACAGGGCTCAAATCCCACTGCAGCCTGGGAGGCATCACAACCCTCATTCTACAGGTGGGGAAACTGAGGCACAGAGCAGCAAGGTGACTCCTCCAAGGCTACACAGTGGCAGTGCTGGGAACAGAACCCAGAAGTCCTGACTCCCACTTCCCTGCTCTGACCACTGGACCTCTCCTCCCTCCCCGGGGTGGAGGCTTGCCTAAGTCCCACCCTCCACCCCAAGGCCTCAGCAAGCAAATCAGAAGCTGCCACCTACCATCCCAGCCCCCTGCAGCAACACCCAGCAGATCCAAGGGGGGGGAGGGTGTTATTCAGCTCTGTCCCCTATAACAGAGCATCCTCACTTCGGATCTATGGGGCGGGGACAATGGGAGGCAGAAATGTTCTCGAAGATTGAAAGAAATGTTAAGGTGGCAGGGGGGACACAGAGACAGCTGAGGAGAGAGGATCGGTCTCCCACACAGCCAGGTCAGACTCCCCTCCAGTCCCTAGTCTCACCCTCACCCCCAGCCCCATTACCGGACACCCCCTAGTATAACCTCCTAGCTAGAGCAGGTTAACCAAAGGCAGCCTTTTACTTAGGGCTGATTCCAAAGGGCGTTTTGGCTGTGGTGGCAGCAAGGTGGGGCCAAGCGTGATGCAAAGATACCGACGAACACGCAACATGGTGGGAGAGCAGCAGAACCCAAGGCCCAGGGGATCTTTGGGTGATGGCCGCCACACCAGAGGTTGAACCTCCTGAGCTAACCACATGAGCTACCAAAGCTGAAGTCAGGACTCCTGGGTTCCATTCCCAGCACTGCCACTGACTCGCCATACTACTTGGGAGGAGTCACTTCACCTCTCTGTGCCTCAGTTTCTCTAGCTGAGCCTATAACAGACCCACATTCTCTGTGGACAATACACAGGGGAGGAGCTGTAAAACGCACCCCACTGGGTTACAATGGGCACCCAACGCCCTTCGGTCCTGTCTACATAAGAAACTAATTTAACCTAAGCTGTGAACCAAAACCAATTTAGTGCAAACCCCTCTGCAGACGCCCTTAGTCCAATTTCGCGTAAGTCAGTTAGGAACAGGTTTAGTTGCACCAAAATAATCTGAAATCAGAACATCCACATGTGGCTTCCTCCAGTTTAACTAAACTGGTTTCAGAACCTATTTAGATGAATAAAGTCTCAGGCTAGAGGGGACCTCTGTGATCCTCTACTCGGCCCTCCTGTGTAGTAACAGCCAGAGAAGTTCCCTGAAATAAGTCAAGCTAGTGGCACCTTCCCCTGCAGACAAGGCCTTGAAAAACTGGACCTGAATGTCCAGCTGCAATCCGATGCATGTGGATGGATCCATGTGGGACCCCACTGGCTACCCCTGCCTAGCTGTGGGAATCCAGCCACAGACTCCGAAGGTGGACTGAGCTTCCCAAGGCCCTGTGCAGGGAGTTGGGGAAACTGAGTCACAGCGAGGCAACGTGACTCGCCCAAGGTCGCAGAGGGAGCCAGTGGCAGAGCTGCAAATTGAACCCAGGAGTCCTGGCTCCTGCTCCTGGCAGACATGGGAAATAAGCGCAGCTCTCTCAGCCCGCCGAGCTCTAACTGTGAGGCAACGCTCTCCTAATGCTGCATGAGCCAAGAAACACGATGCCATGGCGGGGTGCGGGGAGGAGGGCAGCCCTCATGCTTTAAATTTCCATGGCTCTGCCTGCAATGTCAACATCTCGCCCATCCTCAAGCCTTTGCGAAGCATCTTTAGCCCTCAGGGAAGCCCAGAGCTTTCTGAGGATCAAACGGCTGCTCGGAGGGATAACTTGAAAGCACCGGGAAGATGAGGAAAAGACAAAGGCGACCGAGCCATCACTGAGATAAAAGCCTTCGGCCTGGAGAAAAATCTCATCCTGGACTGGGGGAGGCGACACAGCCAGCGTCAGTCCGTGGCTTGGGAGTGCAGAGGGGAGTTATGACATCACTAGCAGACTCCTTCTGCCCACGCTGTCATTTTGTGACAGCCGACAAGCTGCACAGAAGCAAAGGCCTCGATCCTGTAATGACCTCGGCTCCCTGAGCCCACCCACAGCTCATCCTGGGACCGAGGCCTTGGGATAGGAAGAGGCCAACTCTCATTGCAGCTCCTACCCCTGCCCCCCCGTGGCCTCCGCTTGCTTGTGGGGACTGAGCCCATGACAAGGCTGTTGGGGTTTTTATTTCACTAGCACAGAAAACCTTGCAATGAAATGAAGCCAATCTTGGCAATCAGACTGGGAAGATCAGGAAGGGCCAGAAGGGGAGAAGAGGGGGAGGCCCCTGCCGGCTATGACCCTGTCTGGCCTAGGATTCAAGGCGTGGTCTTAGCACACGTGCTAATGCATATGACGATCTAGGGAGGACCATAAAAATAACCCTGAGCCCTTTTCAGCCCTAGCTCCCATCATTATCCCCTCTGTATCGAGGGGGAAACCGAGGCAGAGAGCTGGGAAGTGACTTGCCCAGGGTCACCCAGCAGCAGAGCTGGGAATCAAATGCAGGTCTCCTATATCTCAGCCCAGGGTTCTACCCACTGGGCCGCACGTGCCAGGCCGGCTGGATTAAAGGCCAGGCTCCCCACCCAGTTTAGCCGTGTTAAAGGCCCTCGCTTGTAAGGTCACACCTCAGACACTGGCCTGGACAAGGCCCCTGGGCAGGCAAGCACCACATCAGCCAGGGCTGCAGTGGGACCAGAGTGGTGCCTGGGTCTCGTGCTGCCCCCTCACCCCAGTGTCCTTCCCAGCCTTGGAGCCCCAGACCAGCGCCATGCTGGGCCCAATCCTACATGGTGCCGAGCATCCCCAGCTCTCAGCTGACGTCCATGGGAGCGGAAGATGCTCAGGGCCTGGTCTGCCACCCCTGGCAGTTCAAGGCGCTGCCTGCACCACTGGCCGCTGAGCCCAAGCCAAGGGCGAGCACTGAGCTGGCTGGGACAGGGGGCCTGGGTGCATGCCAGACAAGGAGACTTACCCCGACTCGGGAGAAGTTGCCCATCTCCTGAGCTCTGAAAGACAACAGCACTCTGGGTGGCAGCTGTGCAAGCCCAGTATGTAGCCAGGGGGTCGGGTGGGTCTGTACTCGGATGGCCAGGACACAGTGCAGTTTTTCGCACGCTCGCTCGAGCAGAGTATGCCTGGGTACCTCTCCCCAAGCAGGGAGTCACCTTCCAGGCTGCTGTGTAGACATGCCCTGAGTGTAACAGAACAACGCACAACTCCGAGATATCCCCAGCAGCCAAGGAACCTGCTCCCAACAGGCTGGCCATGCACAGCCAGCACTCCAAGCTTAACGTGCTGGCTATCTGAGCTCTAAGCCTGCAAGCCGGTGCCAGGAATATGGGAACTACAGGCACCGTCCTTCCATACTACTGCACACACCATCTCTGGGATCCAGGCAGGTGCTGTCCTCTCCCGATTGAACCCTTCCTTCTACCCAGGCAAACACTCGTTCCTACCCTAAAATGCCTTCCTCCCTGCTGGGAGCCTGAGCGGAGCATTTCTGGCAGCAGGGAGAAACAACCTGGTGGGGGACTGCTGAGCGCTTTGGCCGGGTCGCCAGCCCTGGGAGTTTCAGTCTGTGCCCAGGTTCAGCAGGGGAGGATCAGGGCACGCTTGTCCCCTGCCCCACTCCCCACTTGCAGGCTTTGGTTCTGCCCTGTAGGTGAAGGAAGCTTGGCCCCATGGCACTACTTGAGCCTGTGCGCAAGTGTCGCGATGGTTTTTGTGAGTGCCTGTCTCCACTCGGAGCTGGGCTGAGAACCCACCTAACTCACCACACCAATGTCATCATCAGGATCATTGGCTCAGAACAGGGGTCGGCAACCTGTCAGAAGTGGTGCGCCAAGTCTTCATATATTCACTCTAACGTAAGGTTTCGTATGCCAGTAATGTTTTTAGAAGGTCTCTTTCTATACGTCTATAATATATACCTAAACTATTGTTGTATGAAGAGTAAATAAGGTTTTTAAAATGTTTAAGAAGCTTCATTTAAAATTAAATTAAAATGCAGAGCCCCCCGGACCGGTGGCCAGGACCCAGGCCATATGAGTGCCTGAAAATCAGCTCGTGTGCCGCCTTCGGCACGAGTGCCATAGGTTGCCTACCCCCTGCTTAGAATATCAAGATCCCGGCCAGTCAGCATAACATTAGAGATAAATACATCCCACTCACACACATCAGCGCCTCATGCATGAGGCCAACATTCAATCCTACAGAGGTGTCCCCTGGGGGACAGTCTATGGGCTACACCGCATGCCCTGCATGTCCCTCACTCAGGCCACAGGATTAACTACTCTGGTGTAAATGAGAAATAACTTCTCCTGATCGCGACAGAGTTGCTCCAACATCAGCATGACGCAGCTCAAAGCCCAGTTCCACATCCCTTTTGACAGCTGGATCAGGATCTATCCCCACCCACTCTGCATTGCCCCAGGACAGAATCTCTGCCCCGTGCCAGCACCTCAGGAGGAGCCCCAGAGCCGGGGTCTGGTCTCACATGCCCCAGCTCAAGTGGCTGTCCTGGAGCCAGTGGCGTTTCACTCCCTCTCCAGCTGAGACCAGGATCCAGTGGGTAGATCCCAGAGCAGGAAACAAGGCGTAGAAAGGACTGGAGTTTCTCACTTGGCCCTGAGGATGCTCCGCCCCTGCACCCCCAGGGGGGATAGGAACAGCTCACGGGGCGAGTGGGTCCCCATGGGGAGGGAGACCATCACTCCAGCTCAGGAAGAAGGGCAGAGAAGCCTAGGGCCATCCCATCCCTATCACCAAGTCATCATCAGGGTCCTGATCCCCACAGCTCGCCTGCCCCACAAGCTGGGTGCTCACTGGGAGCCCTGGGGTCACCCTGCAGCCTGGGATGGGCTCCTTTGCTCCTCCTAGCAATGCAGCATCTCTGCACCGCCATGGGACCAGTGTGTGCCCGTGGCACAGCCAGGTGAGGGGTGGGGGCAGGGGACCCTCGTTATGAAATGGAACAAAGCTCCACAACTCCCCCCTCCACACTGTCTGCCCCCCTGTACCTGGGCAGGTGGCGGTGTTATTGCACATCCGCGTCTCCCGGAGCAGCCCGCTGCACAGCGTCCCGTAGGGAGACGAGACGCAGGAGCGTGTGCGCACCTGGGAGCCCTGCCCACATGTCAGGGAGCAGACGCTCCACTGGGACCACTCCTCCGCGGCGGGGTCTCCTATGGGGAGAGAGGGAGAGATGTGTTGGCCAACCAGCCTCCTTCAAAACGCAGCGCACCCTCTGCCAGACACACATACACGCAATGCACAACTGGCCTGCGGAACTCACTGCTACATGAGGTCACTGAGCTGAGCAGGGTTAAAAATAAAGGGACTGGACACTTATCTGGAGAGCGAGAGGAGCCAGGTTTACATTGGGGAGGCTCAATAAAACACAGAAGCTTTGGGAAGGGCTCAAAGCCCTCCTGCCCCAGGGCTTGACCTAACCTCTAATGGTTCTAAACTAATAGGAATCAGGAGGGAATTTCTCAGGGGGCAGGTTATCATGTAGCTGCAGGGTTTATTGCACCTTCCTCTGAAGCAGCTGCTGTGGGCCAGTCAGAAGCAGGACACTGGGCCCGGATCGGATCCAGTCTGGTTCGGTTCCTGGCAAAGCTCCATGGGCAGTGGTGGTTGGGCTGGCAGGCCCAGCAGCTGTTTGGCTGTGCGGGCCCAGGGCTCCATCTCTCTTTCTCCCATGAGCAGGTGTGATATTGACATTTACAACAGTCTGGCTCTTATTAAGCTTGATGATCCGTTTGAAGACATTGGACGGGCCAGTTGTAGGGATATCAGTTTCAATTAAGAGGGACGTCTGCAGGAGGCATGGGAAGGGGATTATTATTTGCTGGAGACAGAGAGAGCGGAGATTAGCTGGAACAGGCCCCCCAGCGAGGTGCTCACGTACTTAGTCAAAAATTAAAAGGTGGGATTGAATTCTAGGCAGTTATTACTCATTACAGGCTGGGATCTGCTCTCAGCTCCACCGGTAGAAATCAGAAATAACGTCACTGAAGCCAGTGGACTCAGCTAGTGAAAATCAACATAAATACTGACCTCCATGGAGCTGCGCTGATTTACACCAAGTGGGGATCTGGCCAATTTACGCCAGCTGGGGATCTAGATGCAGGGCAGCGTGGGGTCCAGCACACCACCTGTTTTGCTCCATGGTACGTGCACGCTGGCGTATTATCCGGAGTGGTTTATTGTCGTAGGGTTGCTGGCGAACGGTGGGGCTGTGCCCTCAATTTACAGCAACTGTTACAATCCACGGCCTCTAGGCACCATTTTTAATCCATGTATCTCAGGGCCCATTGGGTTGCCTTTCAGTTTGTTATTTTAGGGTTGCGCATACGCACCACTTCATTGCTAGGAAGCTCCTTGGCAGGAGCACTGGGGCCGACCGCACCACTGCAGGGCTGAATGGTTTGTTATCGTAGGGTTGCCAGGGCTGCAGACACTCCTGTAGTGCTGTGGAGGTTCCAGTCCCAAACTGGGAGCTTTCACTTACCCACAGTTCAGTGTGGGTTCGCTCAGCATCTGGGTCTGTCCAGGTCTCACAGCCAGTGAGACACCCGGACAGGATAATAAGGGACCGATCCTGCTCCCAGGAAAGTCAATGAGAGTTTGGCTGCTGTTTTCCCTGGGGACAGGATCCAAAAGGGCTGGGAGGTGTCCGCCATAGGACAGCAGGGCTCAGCTGCGGGCCCAGCCGGTTGGCAGGCATTGATCTCACTGGCAGGGGAGGAGGGCTCGTTAACGCCAACCTGGGTACCAGGAGGACGAGAAGGAACCGGGACAGAGGAAGTCCTGCAAGGGAAAGCTGATCCTGCCCCCTACCAAAGCCAGCTGCAAAACCCCCTTGGATTTCAACAGGAACAGGATCGGACCCCTACACGGGAGCGACCTGCAAGCCATGGGCATGGCAGTATCCGAGATCCGCAAGCCAGACTCACTGCACCCTGATCACTCCTGCCAATTCAGGCTCCATCCAGCTTGCCAGGCACGGAGCAGCCCACAGTCCATAAATCAGGGAGTGGGGAGCAAGAGGCTCTCAAATGACCCAATTGAATTAACTAAATAAATACGTCTGAACTAAACAATTAATAGATTTTTTTTAATCCTCTAAGGAAGGTGCAAAGAAAATACAGACATGGAGCAAATTAAGTGGGCGCACGGGCTGGGAACAAAGGACCTCGCTCCATCTCCATCACGGGTGCTGCTGATCCAGAGACAGCGCAGGGCACGTGTAAATGGAAGCCAGGCAATTGTTTTTAAACTGTCAGGGTTTTCTTCTTAATTAAAATGCACAGAACTATTATCATCCCCGGATTGATTTATGGGACAACCCAGTGGAGAACTGGCTTCCCGTCACTCATAGCCTGCTGCAGAGTGCTGCTGAGGCTGGTCATTTTTGCCCCTGCTCTACCCCAGAGGTGGCTGCCTTACGACATTTAGCATTCTGAGAGCACTTTAATGTTCAAAGAGCTGTGCAGACATAAGCTAATTATACCTCACCTCAGCCCTGGGAGAGAGGGAGAAAAACAGTATCACCTCCTGGCTATTTTTTGTTTTTACACATGGGGAACTGAGGCAGAGGGGCAACGGCCCAGATCCTCAGAAGTACTGAGGTGCCTAACTCAGAGTGAGGTGACGAGGCCACACAGTAAGTCAGTGACAGAGCTGGGATTAGACCTCAGGGCCTCCTGCGTTTTTAGAACCTCCAGTGGGTCCCAATCAACAAGGCCCCGTTGTGCTGTACATATTATTATTCATCGTGTTTATTGTGGTAGGGCCCTGGGACCATCCAAACTCAGTGCGGTAGGTGCTGTAGATACGTATGGTGAGATAGGGATAGAACATACAAAAACCGAGGTGCAAAGAGATGAGGTGACTTGGCCAGGTCACTCAGGGAGTCAGTGGCAGAAAAGGGAACTGAAGCCAGGCCTGCTGGAGCGCAGTCCAGTGCCCAGTACACTGGGGCCCTGGTCTCTGACTGGGACTCCTAGTAATACAAATAAATCATCATCATCAACCCCAACTCCCCCCCGCTATCCCACGGGACAGGGTGGGTGGGGCCCTGGCCCTACCCTCTGGCTAGAGAAGTCCCACCATGCTTGGCTCTGGGCCAAGCCTCTCCCACTCCCAGCAAGCGCGAGCGGCAGTTGCTGCATTTGTTTGGGGGCTGGCAGGACTCAGGGAAGGGCCGATGATGCTGGAACATCTTCCCCAGCCTGCAGGGGAGGCTGTAAGTCTATTTCCCCCAGATTTCCTGGAGGGAGCACACGCCTGTGTGTGCCCGGACATGATGCCTTACAGGGACTGGCTACCATTGCTTCTCCAGTCAGCACTGGACAGGGTGCGGTACCTCCCGCCCTGGCTATCCATCCCTGGTTTTAAACACCACCTCACCCGCCTTCCCAGCACCATTACCTGTCTGGGCCATATAAACCCCAGGTTCGTCCGCCGACCTCGGCCACTGAGTTTTCACCTTCTGATTCTCTTCCACATCATCGCCTGAAAGGAGGAGAGTGAGACACTGGTGAGAAAGCGAGGGAGGGTGTCCGAGCCCTGGCCTACAGGAGTCTGGGGCTGCTAGAGGGGTCTGTGAGGGCCACTCATGGCAGCCCTACACTGGGGGAATCCTCCCGCCTCCCCCCCGTCACTTGTGGGTCCTTCACGCCATGGGACTGGGGGCCAGAACTGTATTATTATCCTTATTTTACAGACAGGACACAGGCACAGACAGATTTTCACAATTCATCCGTGGTCACAGCGAACTGGGGGCAGGCTGGGAAGAGAACCCAGGAGTCCTGACTGCCAGGCCTGTGCTCTCACCACTAGACAAAAGCCCCATGAACTTCCCTTAATTGCTCCCCCCCAGCTCCTCCCTCCCCCAGCACACAGACCTCACACTCAGGGCCAGGCTGGAGAAGGGCAGACAGGCGGGGAGCAGGCTAAGCCACCTCCAGATCTCCAAGGAACGTTCCTGTCCCCAGCCGCAGACATCACAGCTTTTGCCCTGGCCAAGGAACTTCAGTAACGTGTGAGCCTCTAATATACAGCAGCACACTGCGCTCTGCCTCTGACCGAACTGCCTCACTGCAGGGCACTGCCCCCTGCTGCAGCGGCACTGCACTCTGCCTCTGATTGAACTGCCCCACTGCAGGGCACTGCCCCCTGCTGCAGCGGCACTGCACTCTGCCTCTGATCGAACTGCCCCACTGCAGGACACTGCCCCCCTGCTGCAGCATCATTGCACTCTGCCTCTGATCGAACCGCCCCCTGCAGGGCACTGCCCCCTGCTGCAGCGTCATTGTGCTCTGCCTCTGACCAAACTGCCTCACTGCAGGACACTGCCCCCTGCTGCAGCGCCACTGCACTCTGCCTCTGACCAAACTGTCCCATTGCAGGGCACTGCCCCCGCTGCAGTGTCACTGGGCTCTGCCTCTGACCGAACTGCTCCACTGCAGGGCACTGCCCCCGCTGCAGTGTCACTGCACTCTGCCTCTGACCGAACTGCTCTACTGCAGGGCACTGCCCCCTGCTGCAGTGTCACTGCCCTCTGCCTCTGATCTCTCTGCCTCCCTGCAGGGCACTGCCCCTGCTGCATCATCACTGCGCTCTGCCTCTGACCGAACTGCTCCACTGCAGAGCACTGCCCCCTGCTGCACCATCACTGCACTCTGCTTCTGACCAAACTGCAGGGCACTGCCCCCTGCTGCAGCGTCATTGTGCTCTGCCTCTGACCAAACTGCCTCACTGCAGGACACTGCCCCCTGCTGCAGCGTCACTGCGTTCTGCCTCTGACCGAACTGCTCCACTGCAGGGCACTGCCCCCGCTGCAGCGTCACTGCACTCTGCCTCTGACCGAACTGCTCTACTGCAGGGCACTGCCCCCTGCTGCAGTGTCACTGCACTCTGCCTCTGATCTCTCTGCCTCCCTGCAGGGCACTGCCCCTGCTGCATCATCACTGCACTCTGCCTCTGACCGAACTGCTCCACTGCAGAGTACTGCCCCCTGCTGCAGCGTCACTGCGCTCTGCCTCTGACCGAACTGCTCCACTGCAGAGCACTGCCCCCTGCTGCAGCGTCACTGCACTCTGCCTCTGACCGCACTGCCCCCTGTCACAGCATCACTGCACTCTGCCTCTGCCCCCACGATCGAGGCATACAGCCTGCATCTCAGTACATCACTGTGATGGAGTAGGGGCTGTCTGTGTGGGGAATGGGAGAGCAGGGGAGGACTTTAGGGGATGGACGATACCAGAGCCTGTAACTTGAGCTAGGTAAGGGAGGGGAGAGGGAAGGAAGACAAAGGAAGGGGCCAGCAGGAGGGAAGGAGTTTTCAGTTTGGGTTTGGGGCTGTGTGGGCAGAATTCAGGGTATCCTAAGCTGGGATCCAAGCACCCCGAAAGCCCAGAAGGACTCGATTGAGGGGTCCTGACTGTGCCTGCAAGTTCTGCTGTAACCTGCGTTCCTGTGTCCAATAAACCTTCTGTTTTACTGGCTGGCTAAGAGTCACTGTGGGTTCCAGGAAGAGGGGTGCAGGGCCGGACTCCCCCACACTCCGTGACAATCACCCACTGCCTTGTGTTGCCACTGAGCAGCAATCACAGCATCCCAATCCATCACCTCAGTGCAGGATTGCGCCGCGTGCTGCTCACTGGCACCCTCTCGCTCCATCCAGCTCTGAGCTGGCACCACATCAGCACCAAGCAGCATGAGTTCAGGCCAGACAGGGCTGGGTTAGCTGGGTGCCTTGGGTGGAACACAAGGGGGGTGGGCACAGATGCAGTGACAGAGCTAGAGGTGTGGGGGAGGACGAGGCCTAGAATAGCAGGGGGAGCTGTGGGGCCTGACTGAGGCATTGGCAGAGTTGGGGGCCAGCACTGCAACGTGCTGCTACAGGGCAGGTCTGAGATGCACTGACGCAGCCGCATGGGAGGACACTTACCCAGCCCCTGCACCCACCGAGCCTGACTCCGGGCAACAGCCTTAGTCTCTTGACACTTAGGAGACCCCATGTTAAAATAAACTCTCTAGGAGAAGGCTGATCTTGCCTGTGCCGAGCTGGGCTCCCTTCCCCCACAGAGTGATTCAACCCTTTTGCACCATCTAGTTCGCTGCAAAATCGCTTTGCAGATCCCTGCGATTTCATCTGGTTTGCACGCTGCCCTCTGAAGGCCAGGCAGCCAGCAACGCTCATTGCCCCCATGACCCAGAGCCCCCGTGCAATGGATCTAAGGCACTCCCGTAAGCACACCCACTCCGGAAAGCGGGCACACCAATGCCCGTTCTCCAGGTGCTAACCCCACGGCCAGCCTGCTGCACGCTCGCAGTACTTCACTGCGGTAGCACACTCCGCGCAGCGCAGCCCGGCCCTGGGCCTTCGCCACTCATCCCGGCTGCTCCCCCACGTGCCACGCTGACTCGGTAGCCGAGAAGGGGGCCGCCCGCCTGCCAGGGTTTGATTTGCTGGCGGTGTTCTTTGCTCGCCACCTAACAGATTGCTGCAGCAAGGTGCCACAAATTGATGGCTCGGCTCACCAAAAATAACAAGAGATCCATCAAGGGTGCTTAGCGTGAAATTAACAGGCACGTGGATGTGCTCATCAAAGACGCATGCTAGCCACGGGTGGGGGGGGCGCCTTTTACTCCTAGCCCCCCCTCCCAGCTCTCCCACCCTCCCCGCAATTCATCTTCCTCCCCTCACACCTTCCTCCCCAGTCCACTCCCTCCCCCACCCATAGGACGACAGCGGACATCTTGGGGAAATAATCTCCTCTCTGTGCCATGGATGGTGGATCCCTGCGCCAGCCTGGAGTGGGGGAGCACGCAGACAGGACCACGTTCCCAGTGCAGGACTCCCTCGACCGCAGGCCTCAGTGCCAGAAGCTCTGCTGAGCAGACTCCCTGAGCTACGCGTGTGACGTCACAAGCTGGCAGCATCAGTAGGCTGTTACATTCCTTTGTGGAGCAGCCGATGAAGAGCGACGTGGCACTCAGCCAGTGTGCAGCATGGTCCTTTCCCAGCAGAGGCCCGCCTGTGTAGCTACTGCCAGATGTAGCACACAGAGCCCCCCAGCTTCTCCCCTGGGTGTTCCCCGAGCAGGATGCTTCCCTCTGTGCAGCCACAGGGAGGAGGGGGATATTAAAAAGGAGCCCTCCGTGAACACACAAAGGACATGCAGACACACACACACAGACATGCCAGGACATGCACTGCTGCATGGACAGACACACACATGTGAACACACACAAAGACGCTCATACACATGTGCAGATCGGCATACTGGCTCTAACAACCTCCTCCACTCCCACCCTGAATGGATGCAAGGCCGTTCCCTGCACTACCCAGTCGGCTAATAGGAACCAGGCAGCACCTGGAGTTTTTACTCAGTGCATAGAGCAATGCCAAGCCCTGTCTGTCAAGGAGAGTGTGCAGGTTGCTCCGCTCCTGTTATTCCATCTGGCCCAGCACCGGGTGGTTTGGGGAGGCTCTCCAGCAGTGGCTATTGCTTTCTGCTGTGTGCATCTTCCCATCTGCGGTGCTCCTGGCACACAGCTCTGTCGCTGGCCTGCCAGTGCTTCACACCACAGGAAACAAACAGCAGGGAGCGCCGGCGATGACACTGACTGGAACGAATATCCCGGATAATGGTCCTGGGCAGAGACGCTTGGAAAGTGGAGGAACCCCCCATTCCAGAACTGTTGGGCTTCCAGTAGCTGCCAGTGACGGCCCCACGGCCACCACCCTGGAGAAGCTGGTTTCCAGCAGCAAGAGCTTCCCTCCAGCACTGCCCTGGCAAGGCCAGCTAGGAGTGGAGTGGTGCGAGCTTCCTCACAGCAGTGCCCCAGCAATGACAGCTGAGATTAGGGTAACGTGAACTTCCTCCCAGCAGCGCCCTGTGAGAACGAGGCAGCAATGGAGGGCAGAACCAGGAGTGAACCCGTTTCAGAGGCCCCGCAACCACCACCAAAACTGGACTTGCCAGATGCTCATTCCAGTGCCTGCCCTATACCCACATGAGGGGACTCTTGGCCTCCCCCACCCTGCCTCCCCGTGGGGCAGATGCTGCCGCTAGGTGGATTAGGCACCTGCCCTGTCAGTATCTCTGCTGTGCATGAATCATATGCTGGCCGCTGACCTGAGCGCTGACTGTGCTGACACTTATTGGTGCTATAAAGGGACCCAAATTTACTAACTTTTGCTTCCAACTCAATCTAATCCGCGCCCGAAGGGCTCCTAGGAGCCGCAGGACACAAGAGCGGGGATCCCGCGAAGATCTGCCCAGCTCTGGGGAGACTGGAAGGTGGATAAAGCCACCGGCTGAGGGCGGGTCAGACTGGGCAGAGCCGCCTGCCTCCCCACTCAAAACGCTCAGGAATTATGAACGGCACGGCGAGTACCCAGAACAAATAATAAATTCACTAGATATACGAGGGCACTTTACCCACTTACATCCGACTAAGAAACCAAATTCAATTTCCTTCAGAAAGTACTAAATCCCAGGCTACTGCTCTGCAGAGCCTCCTGCACCAGGGAACAAGCCCAGCCTGCCCCCTCCCTCTCGCGTCCCTCCCCTGCCACTTCCTGGCTCTGCTCCCCCTCGCTCGGGCTTTTCCCGGCAGGGTCTGTACCTCGGGTCTCTGGCTAATGGCTCTCTGCGGAGCAGCCTCTCTCCGCTGCTGCTCTGCCCTCAGAGCCACGGGGTTAGGGCCTGGGAGTGAGGGAGGGAGCTGTGCCGAGGACAGCACTGGAAAGAAAGAAAGAAAGACCGGGATGAGAGAGGAAGACCAAGCAAGATGGACCATGCCTAGAGTCATCTGCTGGGGCCCTAATTTCTCCACTGGGTGTCAGTAACAAGCAGGAAGCTGAAGAGGTGGCCCAGGCGAGCTGGCAGGAGGCAGGAGCACATGGTGACCCCAGGGCAAAGCCTCCTCCCATGGGCAGGACAAGGCGAGGAGCAGAAGGGACAAGGTTCCATGGGAGACGATTGGCTCCCAAGTTAGGAAACGGCAGCAGATTCCCTCCCCAAATCACGAGCGAAGTGATCCAGCCACCTCCGCCAGGGCTGGCACCGCAGCCTGGGAGCAGGCACCTTGCATCAGGGATGCCAAGACAGAACTGATTGGCCATAGGAGCTGCCATGCTCACGAGCCAGAGGAACTACCAGGTATGCCGCGGTGGTGGGTCTCCGTCATTTTGATCTAAATAGTTTAACATGCAGGTAAATCACCCCACCCCAGCGACCTCGGCTAAGTTCATCCAGCCTCGCAAATCCCTTCTGCAGGCCCCACTGGATACTTGGACTCTTCACGTCCTATCCTAAAGCAATGGGACTGTTAAATAGCTACTGCGCTCCGCCCCAGAGGTGGCTGCATTTCAGTGGCGGGAGAAGCCAATAGATTTGGATTTGTCTATAGATTAGAATGGACAGACAGAGGGGAGTTCTAGCATGCTACCCTGAACTGATGGGTGTTGTGGGGCGTATTGCAGGGCAGAAGTTGGCCATGGTGTATAAGGAGCGAGAAAACATCAAGCAGAGGCAAAGGAAGGTAAAACAGTGCAAAGGGGGAGCAATCCCCCAGGACTCTCCAGCCGCGGCGCCCCGAAACAGGGGGCGGAACAAACAAACTGTGACCGTGATTGTCCACATTTGCTTAACCGAAACCCCAGCCAGGCAAGAGCTGCGAAAACCCTCACGCCATGAACAGCCAGGGCTGTGATTGGGCCAAACACAATAATGCACCCACAGAACGCCCCCCGACCTCCATGCACCCTATTAGCCTCCCAAAAACTGTCCCCCCAAAGTCCCCCCAGACTGGGGCCCCAGAGCTCCCCCAGACAAGGGCCCCCAATGCACCCCACAAAACTCCCAACTCCAACTGCCCTGCACACACCCCACACTGAGTGCCAAGCAGCCTGCTCCAGCTGGGCCCCCTTGGCTCCCTGCAGGCAGACCAGTTCAGACGCCTTTCACAACAGGCCCCCGTGTGAAGTGCTGGAGCCCAGAGGTCTCTCCCTGTCCCTCATTTATCTCCATCTGCCCCCTCCTGGCTCGCTCTGAAATTCAACCAGTTCCAAAAAGAAAAAAACTTTATATAAAAAGAAAGAAATTACATAGACTATAAACTAAACACTGCATTAAGAGATCAATACAGGGATATTGCTAATAAGAAAATATGAATAAACAGTCTGATTCAAAAAATAGCCAATTTAAACCAGTCCAGCAATTACACATATGTAAATCCAACTTACAATATCAACCTATTGCTTTCCTTTTGTACTCACACTTGGTAACAGAAGAGTAGAAAGAAGCTTGGAGGTAGAAAGAAAAATGTTCTCACCATAGCCGGGAGAAACAAAAGACACAGAGTCCCCAATTCCCTCCCTGACTTTTAAAAATCCAGTTTTTTTGATTGGTCCTCTGGTCAGGTGTTTGGTTCCCTTTGTTCACTCTTTTCAGGTAAAAGAAACATTAACCCTTACCCATCTATTTATGACATGCCCCCTCCTGGCTCGCTCTGCCTGGGGCTTTCTTTAGTCCTCAGCCTCCAGGGAAATCCGCTCACTTTTCACCTCCGGCACTAAGGGGTGTGATCACTGAACGAGCTGCTCCACCTGTGTGTAGCTGGGAGTACCTCCCCCAGCCCTGCAGACCAGCTCTGGGTGGCTCGAAAGCTGGTGTCTCCCACCCACAGAAGTGGGTCCAAGAGAAGATCTTGCTTCCCCCCACCCATCTCTGCTCAGGGGAAGGCAGAGAAGCACTTAATGCTGACACCAGAGTGATCCCCCACAGGGAAGAAGGCAAGTCAAACACACACCTTGTGCTCCCCCCACCCTCTCCACTGGCTAACGCTCCCCCAGGAAGGAGGGGGACTATCTAGGGCAGCCAGAGATATTAAGACCCAGAGGCCCCACCGCTCTGAGCATCTAGCCTGGCTACCCAGGTGACACAGGCCAGAGCATTTCACCCAGCAGCGACTCCTACCGCCCAGGCAATGACCCTCTGCAGTGATGTATGCAATGGACACAGACAAGCTCAGCCAGCCAGCCTAGCGGGAGATCTGTTTGCTGCCTGATCCAGCCTGCCGTTGGGGTATCTGAGCCCCTCCTGCCCAGCACTGCAGGTATCCTCATATTGCCTCTGAGACAAGCCAGTAGCATCACCTCCTATTTTACTGATGGGGAAACTGAGGCAGACATCGAGCAAAGAACTGTACCTGGTCACACATGTCCCAGCCCACAGCCTCGCCCACATGGCCATTTTTCCACAAGTAACATGGCTCTGGCCACTTCCTGGGGATTGCACCTAGCCCACCCCACCAGGATACGTCTCCCTTTGGTCCGTTACATCTGATCATCCACCCCCTGTGCCCGGCTGCCACCTGCCCAAATCTCACACGCTTCCCTTCTTGTTCATCACCCTGCTGAAGCCAGCTCCCCGCAGCGTGGCGGTTGCCATGGCTACCCAACAGCTTTCAGCCACCTCTGTTTTAACCTGCTTGGCATGGGTGGTGGGACTGGGCTTGGGGGCGGGAGGACAACACAGCCAGCTTTATCTGCCCAGCAGGATTCGCACTCAGCGCTCCGCCCCCCAGCATGCTGGCCCCGCAGACGCGTGGGGAAGTTTGGTCTCCCCCACCGAGACGAAGGGCTTCACGTCTGTGACGAAGTGGGGGATTTTCTTGTATTTTCCTTGGTTTTCCAGTGGGTTGCAGGCAGAGGGGGTGGGACTCAGTGTTTCTGGATGTTACTGGTTTAACGAGGTGAGGGGAGAGGGCTTTTGTTGTTACAGAGGACCAGCGCGGGAACTCAGGACCCCAGCGATGGCCCAGAGGACGGATACCCCAGCGACTGGTGACCTGACGACCCGGAGACCCAGCTCAGGAGTCGCAGCCAGTTTTGGCCAGTGGGAGGACAATGGGCTGTGAAGAGAGGACCCCAGTGACCTAACCAGCCAGTTCCAGTCAGAGGACAGAAGCGAGGAGAGGAGGTCCGGGGGACCCGGTTTAGAACCCTGTTTACCTGGAGAGAAGACAATGGACAGAGGCAGGGCTTGGGGCTAGTGATCTCAGATGCCCAGCTGGGAAGCAGTGGCGCTTGGGGCTGGAGAGGGAGAGCAGGCAGGGCCCACATGGATGCAGGGAGACTGGGATGTGCTGTGCTGAGAGGCCAGGTCTGAGACCCTGAGAGTTTCCTGAGCTGTGTTCAGTGCTCAATAAACCCTCCTGTTTTACGCTGGATGGGAGTCACTGAGATCTAGAGAACAGGGTTGCATCAACTCCTTTGGGGGTGGAGGGCCTGGGGGTCCAGAGCGAGTGGACTCCCTGAGGGGGCCCACGGCGAGAAAAGGGTGTGCTAAGGCTCAGAGAGGTGCGGCTCCAGGAGGTGGAGGGGCCTGACCCTGAGAGAGAGTGGACCCCCAAGAAGGGCTGTCTCACTGAAAGGGGCACCCCCCACGGACCGCACAAGGCCAAGCGTGGGCATGATCTGTGAGTCCGTGACAACATCCAAGGCTGCTGGGAGCACACAGCCCATCTGTGAGCCTGGACCCTACAGAGGAGGCAGCTGGGGGGTGGACGAGACCCGTCGTGGCCATTTACCCTGCTAGGGGCTGCCATGTGGCTCCCACTCCAGCATCCTCTCCATCACACCTTGCCGCCCACTCTTTCTACACCTCCGGATCGGTGCCTCCCCATTTCAGCAGCAAGTGAACCCAAAAATTCAGAGCAAAACCGAAGCAGAATGTGCCGTGCTCAGCTGGCTCCGACACGGGGCCGCCAGAAACACACCAGTCCATGTGCCTGGGTGGTTTAACTAGATCCTGGCCCAGGCTCGCTCCACGGAGCCCTGGCCCATGAGCCCTCCACGGTTAGCAAACCCAGTTCCTGTTCTGCCTGGGCTCAGCTTCCACCCAGGGAGCTGCTGGGCTTCGGTTCCCATGGAGACTTTCCAGCCCCTGTGCAGCTCTTTGCAGATCGGGGCTGCTGCAGAGGGCAGGGCTGGAGTCCCTTGGCAGCCCCTTCCCCACGCCCCCCGGCATGTGATGCTTCCTTTGCAAGCACCAATGTTTTCTCACCATGGCACAGATCCTGACTGTGTTCTGGAGGGAGCCGGCTGTGAACAGGCTCCAGGCGTGATCACAGCTAAAATGCGCCCTCCCCACACACAGCTTCTCCTCCAATCTCCCACTTAACGCTCGCCCACAGCCTCTGGGCTGGCACGGAATTTGCCAGGTTCCTACAGATGATAAAGCTCCATGCAAACGTGGGCAGCGCACAGGTGCCGGAAGGAAGCGTGTGTGTGTGCAGCGCAGGCAGGGTGAGACAGCAGAGTGAGAGAGAGGGTGGGCGGGTGGGTGGGGGTGTGCACATGTGCGTGTGTCTTTGTGCTTGCCCAGGAAATGAAGGCCTGCAGCAGATCCTCCACCGAGAGCCTTCTGCCCTGGCACAACAGCCCAGACCTGTCCAGGGACAGGGCACAACCAAGTAACGACGCGACAGGCAGCTGCATGCTCACCACCGAGCACCGCCCCAAAGAGCTCCCTGTACAGATGCTCCAACACCCCCGGGGGCTGGTAGCCAGGGTGATGGGTCTCACAGCTCTTGGAGCTGGTTTCAACCCCCGGAGGAGCCAGGCCTGGTCCCATCGGGAGCACGCAGGAGCGGGTGATGATTCCCCCGCAGTCCCAGGAGGAATGTGTGGCCCCAGGTCCCTGGAGGAGGCCTGATGAGATCCCGGCTGGGCGTTTGCCAATGCAGAATCAAAGCCCAGCATTCAGCCCCCCGGCCCAGCCTGCCATGGAGAATGTGAAAGACAAACAGGGGGCTATTCTTAGTGGCGTCTCCATGCAGACAGGACTTGGGGGGATGCCAGGTGTGAGTCCCGGCTGGGGCAAGCTAGCGGTTACCAGCCCCAACCCGCCACCTTCAGCTACAGGCCAGCATTCGGGAACATGAACATCTCTGTCCTCTCGTCTGCCGGGATGCCCGCTGCTTCTCCAGCCAGGACCAGGCAGGCTTCCCGCTGCAGAGCATTGGAGTGAGGCCAGCATCTCTGTCACCAGCCGTGGCCTCACACGCATGCACACACACTCATTACACACATACACACACACTCACACTCTTTTCACACGCTTGCTGACACTCTAACAAAGCTGGAAGTTTATCAGCCTAGCATGTCAGTAGCTCTTCCCTCCCCAGATTAACCCACATCTCTGTCAGTTCCCGGATGCGCTGCCCCCTGCTCTCTGCTTGCGCATAGAGAGACTCCCATGCTTTTGTGTTTGTGTCCAGCCTCCAGGTGTATGCCTAAGTGCACAAAAACATGCCCAGCCATGAGTGTCTGAGTGTGCATGAGACCGTGCACTAACATACAGCCATGAAAGGAAAGTGCAGAAGGCAGAGGAGAAGATGCACAAGCACATGGGAATACAAATATGTGCAGGAGCAAGCCAAAGAACACCCATGGGCAAGCTGGAATGTGTGTGACAATGTGCACAAGTGTGCAGCTATGCAAGGTTGAAGAATGTGCGCGAGAGTGAGGGAGCCATAGCATGCACAAGTGTGTAAATGTGAAAAATGATGCATTGTGTGCAAGTGCGCAAGAGTGAAGGATGTGTAAGTGTCAGCATGCCATGCCACAGGCATGTGTACAAATGTAAAAGACAGCGTGCAAGCATGTGAGAATGAAGAGTGCATGTGAGTGTGCAAGAATGTGAGCACACACACGCACATGAGCATGCAGGAACATGCGGCGCTCCTAGAAAGGTGGGAACGCTGATCTGTCCAAGGGATCTGTATAGCAGAGGGGCCTCTGAGCTGCGTGACATGGGAGGACAGGATCACAAACAGGGGGCTCAGGACAGGCATGCGAGGGAGGCAGTGGCACTACATGCTGTCACAGAGTCACTGGGCGATGCTCTGGAACTGCTCCCCACAAAGCCAGGCAGGACTGTGGGGAGCCTCCTCTCCCTTGGAGCAGATTTGTTCAGGGCAAGAAGCTCACACGGCTTCACCTCCTGGGTCTCTCCTTGGAGCATTCAGTATCCTCTGCCCCTCCGTGTGCTTCCCACAGCGAGCCCACCCCGGTGGGGTCCTGGGAAAGCCACAGAGTCCTGCACCCCCACTTTGCAGTCAGACGTGACTCTCAGCCAGCCAATAAAACAGAGGTTTATTCGATGACAGGAACAGGGTCTAAAACAGAGCTTGTAGATACAGCGAACCGGACCCCTCGGCCGGGTCCATTCTGGGGGGCAGTGAGCCAGACCCCTAGGTCTGCACTTCACTCCTTGTCCCCAGGTAGCTCCAGACTAACCAACCCCTCCAGCCCCTCCTCTCTGCTCAGCTCCTTTCCCGGGCCAGGAGGTCACCTGATCCCTTTGTCTCCAACACCTTCAGCTGGCACCTTTGCAGAGGAGGGGCCCAGACCATCAGTTGCTAGGAGACAGAGTGCCAGGCATTTAGGTGCACTGGCTCCTTCCTCTGCAGCAATCACACACCCTTATTCCACCACCTAGATAGTAAGAACTGCCTAGGGGACACTGAGGCACCAACACAGTATTCAGACATTAAGAACATTAAGAACATTCCCATTTCTTCACACATGCCAATGTCCAGCAATATGCCAGTCCAGTCGTGTCCCAAATCCGGCAGTCGATCCCACGAGCAAAGCTGATCGGTCCGGGCACCACATGCTGGCACCCCAGCTCAGCCCAGGCTGTAGCATGCTCTGTGGTGTGAGCTGTCAATGTGCTCCCAAGGCCCAGGCTGTCTCCAGCAATCCCTGCCAACCCTGCCCGTGATGATCCTGCCAATAAAATGAATTACCCCTGCGACTTCATCTCTACAATAACATTTTACATCCAGGTGCCTTGTGGGTTTAATTGAATGTCAAACATAATTTGGCGAAGGTAACCGAGTTCAGGCAACTGCCCTTCCAGAACAATCTCCGCTTGGGCACTCACAGAGGCAGGGAGCCTGCTCAGAACAGCAGCCTCAGAGATCCCCAGGCGGCGCGGGACACGGGCGATCGCGCCATGCAGCTCTGCCAGGCACCCCTCCCCTCGAGACCACCCACCTGCATCTGGCCCAGGACAGTGCTGGCTGCTGGGGAGCTGGCCTGTAGTGAGTTTGGAGGGGTCTCTGCTCACATGGCCACACTGCAAAAGCCTTCACCCCAACAGGCACGGGCTGGTAGCGAGAGACCAAGGACAGACTGCACCATGGAGAATTCCACCGAACTCCAGCCTGCCCTGGGATCCGGAGAGCTCCAGCCCATTGAACATGGCCCATGCTGCGTAATACCCACTTGTATTACAGCAGCAACTGTAGCCTCAGGACAGAGCAGGACCCCACTGTGCCGGGCTCTGCACAAACACACAGCGAGAGACAGCCCCTGCCCTGCTCTCATGATCTACATGGACAACCAAGGGGTCGGAGAAGGGCATATCCTTCCTCCCCAGATGCAGAACCTGAATCCCGAGAGATCCAGCGACTTATCCCCCATCACACAAGAAGCTTGAACTTTTACTGCCTCTAAGTAATTACTGCCTGACCACTCCCCCCATAACGTCCCACAACTGTGAACATTTTTATCCATACACATGGAAAAAACCCTGTTTACAAATAAACATGGACATTCTCCATCGAAATTATCAACACACGCAGGCAGAATTCTGCCCAAGCAGCTACCCAACAGGACAGGTGATACCTCGCCAGCCTCTTCTCACAGGGAGCCCCAGGGCGCCTTTCTGCTGCAAAAAAAATTATAAACAAACACTGGACAGCAAGTATCCAAGCCTGGGGCAGCTGACTCAGGCTTGTGGTACAGGGCCAAAACTAGCAGTGTCGCCGTTCCTGCTTGGTCTGGGGCCTGGACGCGGAGACACCCCCACCTTGCCGGCTCTCGGAGCCCAGCAGGAATGTCTACATCTCTGTTTAGCTTCGTAGCGCAAGCCCAAGCCAGGTGATCCAGACTCAGAGACCCAAAGGGGTTGTTTTTGGCTGGGGTTTGGGAGGGCTTTCTGCACTGTGGATTTGTCACGGAGTCCCCGGGTGATACTTTGGAACTGCTCCCCACCAAGCCAGTCAGGACTTTGGGGAGCCTCCTCTCCCTTGGAGCAGACTATCTCCAGGGCAAGGAGCTCACACGGCTTCCACCATCCTGGGTCTCTCCTTGGAGCATTCAGCACATGCCCCTCCGTGCGCTTCCCCCAGTGAGTCCACCCAGGTGGGGTCCAGAGGGTGCTGCACCCACCCCCACTTCGCAGTCAGACGTGACTCTGAGCCAGCCAGTAAAACAGAGGTTTATTAGACGACAGGAACATGGTCTAAAACAGAGCTTGTAGGTCCAGAGAACAGGACCCCTAAGCCGGGTCCATGCTGGGGGCAGTGAGTCAGACCCCCACATCTGCCCTCACTTCCCAACCCCCTCCAGCCCCTTCTTCTCTGGCTTTGTCTCTTTCCCGGGCCAGGAGGTCTCTGATCTCTTTGTTCTCCCACAGCTTTAGCATCCCCTTGCAGCGGGGAAGGGCCCTGGCCATTAGCTGCCACAGAGACAGAGTGTCAGCCAGAAACTGAGGCACCCACCCAGTATTCAGAGGAAACATTAGGAACAGCCCGACTTCGTCACATCTCGTAACCCTAGACAACAGGGCATCAGCACCCACTCCTGGAACCCTGTACTGTCCCAGGGCAGCCCGAAGCCAACCACGGCGGGACTGCGCAGTCAGCCTACGGTCCCCAGACTAACACACAGACGTCAAGGCAGCCCGCTCCAAGGACACACCAGGGGTGCTGGCTCTCCCAAGCCCTGCAGGGACCTGTCCCCTACCCGTGGGCTCTGCAGGGTCCAAGCGCAGATCCGCCCAGGGAAAGCATCTGCGCCAGGCCACCGGCTCCTAGCCTTCCATCTAAATTTGCATTTGAAAAAAGCACACCGAGATCTCCCTTGGAAGGAAGCGGTTTATAACCACGTGGCTGGAAGAGAGCAGGGATTATTCGGAGGGATTTGCCCAGGAAGGCATTTAGCTCTGGATAGAAATGCTGAAGCCCAGTAAAGAGCCAGTAATGCCACAGGCGTGAGCCGATGAGAACAGCAGGAAGCAGCATCCCAGATAAGGACAGGGCCCTGCCAAACTGCTCCGCCGCCCTCCCAGCTAGCCCCGGCTCCCGTCAGGCTGGGGGAACATCTGCACTGGCCCACGGGGCGGCTACTCCTGGCCACAGCTCCCAATTCTGGCACCAATTCGGATCTCGCACAGTTTGATTTACACAATGCTGCCGATCCCCTCCAAACACACAGAGCCCTCGTCAGCCCGATGGTCCCTACCCCTTAAAAAGCAAGCACTCAGCTGAGTGCATGAGCCAGCAGGGCCACTGGCCAGAGGGCTCCGGGGCCCAAAGGGCCGATGCACCAGCCAGCTGTCACTGAAGAGCTTGGCAGGGGAAACAAAGAGTCCAGAGTCTGAAGACTGCGTGGGTCCGGACCAAGATGCACTGGCAGAGCAGTGGGGTGGCCCAAGGCTGGAAGAGCCGGGGGCGCTGTGGGTCCGGACTGAGATGCACTGGTGGAACTGGCTGGGGGAGGTCCAGGGCTGGAAGAGCAGGGGGTGCTGTGGGTCCGGACCGAGATGCACTGGCAGAACTGACTGGGGGAGGTCCAGGGCTGGAAGAGCCAGGGGCGCTGTGGGTCCGGACCGAGATGCACTGGCGGAGCTGCCCCAGACTGGCTCGAAGGGTGGGGGCAGTGGCAGATGCAGACTGGCCCTGGCAGAGCTGGGCACACACACCCCCTCACACGTCTCTGCGGAGTGGCTCAAAGCAGCAGGCATCCCACAGTGTGGGCCACCCAGCCCTGCTTTGCCAGGGCCGCGAGAACCAGCCCAGCCATCCAGCAGGGACGCTCTGGAGCTTTAATTTCACTTTAGGTTCATGAGATTCTATAACAAGCAAATGGCCTCATTCCTCCTGGTTAATAGCCCGCAGAGCTCTGCCGCATGCCTTTCTAGCCTGGCTGGAATAACAGGCACCTGCCCCGCTGCAGTCAGGGGTAATTTGTCACAGGAACGGTCATTTTACCTGTCAATTGTTTGCTGCCGTCTCCACCAGTGCAGGATGACAAGGCTCCTGCCCCAGGTGCTTCAGTCATCCAGACAGCCGCGGCAGCAGCAAGGAGCTGGGGAGAAGTCCCCAGCCTCAGGAGGGAGGGCAAGGGCTGTGCTACGTGGGGCAGGATCAACAGGGAAAGGCTCTAAAAGTATTTACATTCCCATTGCCGGAGGGAGAAGGGAGGAGGAGAAATCTCCATGGCCTGAATTCACTCATACCAGGGGTAAGTTGGGGCGGGGGCGGGGGGGGGGGCAGAATTCTGGGGCCTGACTCAAGCCCTTGGATTCCCATCTTTCCATTGACTCCAGTGAATGATGCAGCCGCCGGCGGGGTGCAGGGTGGATCCCCCCACTCACAGCCTCTCCCCCCCTCCCCCCCGTGGCTTTCCCATGCCTTCTCTCGGTGTGCCAGATGATGCCCCGGATCCACCCCCGTGAGGGGAGCGCAGAAGAGATGGGCAAAACTCCAGCTCCCTTTAGGGACGCAGCTGCCCCGTGGGGCCTTTCGCTCTCTCCTGCTCGCAGCTGAGCGCCAGCCTCAAGCCTCCCGCAAAGGCCTCTGAGAGGGACTGTTCTGATGGGGATGAGGGTTCCAAGGCCTGGGATTCAGGAGAGGCTGCTGGGTCAGCCCAGGGAACTCACGTCAGCCAGGCAGTGGGATGCAGGTCTCAGCACAGCAGAGATGGATGGGAAATCAGCTGCTGATCACGCCCACCGACGCCCAGCCAAGAGGGAAGATGGTGCCAATGAGATCCCCGGCCCAATGGCCCCCATGCCATGGATTGGGAGGGGAGGGGGTAAATACAGCATGTGAACTGCAAACTCCTCCCCACCTTGTGCAAGCGCCCCAGGGAACCTGCTCTGGGAGCAACTCAGCCCTGAAGTCCATTCTGCCCCCTGCTGGATTTAGCACCACACTGCATGTGGCCTTCCCCATTCCACGCCCCCGTCCCCCGACCATCCCAGAATCCAGCTGCCAAGGAGACAGGGGAGCCGCTCCCCTTCCCGCTCTAGAATGGACGGCACCCGGAGCAGCCCATGCAGCCCACGCTGGGCACAAGCAGTGCTGGGGAAGGTGCCTGGGGTCTGTTCTAAGCAGCCTTCAGGTCAGTATGTTCGATGCACCCTGGGGGAAGCGCACGGAGCCACTGCATCCAAGAGAAAGGCCTCAGAGCCTGCCCCAGAGCCAGGAAACCACAACGGGTAAAGAAAGCTGGCGGAGCACTGCAAACCGATGTGCTCAATGCGGCCTAACCATCAAACCTTTCCCCTTCGCCAGCCTGACGCCAGACACCTCCGCACAGCCAGGGCGCAGGGGTGCCGCCGGGGCCATCTGGGCAGACTCACCATGCCCTAGTGCACCCCAAAGCTGCCAGGTCCCATCACACTACAACCTCGAAACCCAACCAGAGCATCGCAAAGCAACACATCGCACCCAGCTGGCGGTGCAGCGGCTCCTCTGCACACACCCCCTGCACACACACCTGCTCCGGAAGCCGGGGGCAGAGACTGGAACGGGGCTCGAGCTGGATTCCTTCCAGGCCAAGCAGCAACATGAACTCGCAGCAAACCAAGGGCAGGATGCTAACGGGCCAAACGCCATTGTGGGCGTCACTCGGGTGGACTGGAGCTGAGTGCTCTGGTTATAAACCAACTCCACTAGCTCCCCGTCTCCGCTCAGCACAGACTGGAGCCAGACGGGTCACTTTGCCCCCTCCCATGCACTAGCCCACGGCTGTAATCACTACAGATGACGACTAGCGTGCACGAGCGCCAGAGTGCTAACAGGGAAAGTAGATTCCCGGAGGCGGAAGGGGCCAAATTCCATCCCCCTCTCAGCACCCAGTGATCAAATGCAGCCCGAGCCGGCTGTGGCTCCATTACTCTCAACCCCCCGCCCTCCTCCAGGCCCCGGCAGCCCCTTACCGTATTTAATCTCCGGCGCGTATAAATCATTCGCATTCCCAGAATGCAGCTCGGTCACGCAGCACTGGCTGCTGCTCGTGGCGGCCGGGGCGCCGGCTGACGGCAGGGCATTGGAGAGAGTCTCGTTTTGCCGGGGCACCGGCGGGACCTCGGCCTGGCAGCTGCAGCTCGCCTGGGCAAGGCCGCAGCGTCGCGCCCCCTGTTCCCCCAGCCGCAGACACTCCTCGAACCAGCGGCACAGCACCCCACAGGTGAACTGGCTGGAGTTGTTGTTGTTGATGAGCAGCACCTCCACGAAGCGGAACTCCAGGGCGTCGGGGGCCAGCAGCCGGGGCGCGGCCTCAGGCTCGGCGGCCAGGCACAGCTGTACAAAGTTCTTGTCGAAGTGCAGGAAGGTGATGGGGCTGGCACCCTGGCACAGCTCCAGTCGGGCCTCCTCTTCCTCCTCCCTGTCCTCCTGGCCCCAGGGGGGTGGCCCCGCGTCTCCCTGCGGGCCGCAGGTGTAGTTGGCGAGGTAATGGTCGAGTGGCAGCACCATGGGAGAGAAGTGGGTGCACACCTGCTCCTCCCGGTTGAACTTGAGGTACAGGGAGTACTTGGTGGGGTCGGGGTTCTCCAGGGTCCACGAGCAGCCGGTGGCAATGGTGGGGAAGAGGTCCTTGAGCGAGAACGAGCCGTAGAGAACCCCGGAGGCCAGAGCTGAGCAGGCGCTGGGAGCTGGGTCGAAGCCCCACGTTAGCCACAAGAGAGACGATATTACAGACAGTAAGAGGGGACCAGCAGGGGTCATCCTATGTCATTTGCCCTGCAGGAGGGAGAAACAGACAGACAGATAGAGCCTTACTGAGCTGCAGCAGAACAAGGAGCCATTATCGCAGCAGAGCACCAGCGCTCCGGAGTTTGGGTAGTCTCTTCCAAGTGCTCTAAGATCCATATCCTTACCCATATTGCTGTGAAACCTGGGGTGCCTCGTGGGCGCGTGCAGTAGGGTTAGTGAACTAAATTTGGGGACATTTGAGCAAGGGATTCCTGAGATACAGCCCTCCCCAGATATATACATTACGGCAGCCTGAGCCTGAAGCTATGCTCGATGTTGCACAGGCCAGTAACAAAGGGGTTTGGCCTTGCCCAGGGCGCGCAGCATCTGCTCTGCTGGCAGGTAGCGCAGCCAGTCAGCCTAGGGGAGGACAAAGGAGAATTGGGCAGGGGAGCGGTAGAGCATCCAATCCTGAGCAATGCCAGACAGCTGCATCTGTGGGCGTCACTGCACCAGTGGGACTGAAGGAGTTAAAGGGGGCAGAGCTTTATGACTCTTGAGGGGGGTGATTCCCATCCAAGGCCCCCCAAGTCTGTCCATCCCAGTCTCCGTCTCCGCCTCCCGCCCAAGTCACACACCCTGCCATCCCCCACCCAAGAATCCAGCAGCTCACGTAGTAGCGGGGGGGGGGGGTCCCACAGCTTCCCCTTCGCCCCCAAGGCTGGCCAGGGAGCATGGAGCTACGGAGGGCACCTGGCACTGACAAGAGGCGCCAACTGGGGGCTTCCTAGGGGCTATGGGGCAGGGACTTTGGGTTTGCTCTGTGCAGCACCGAGCGCGACCAGGACCTGGGCCGTGGCTGGGGCTGAGGAGTGAGAGCAATACAAATAAGAAATCCTGCTCCCACTGGGTTCTAGTTCTGACTCTGCAGGGAGTGGGCGGTGAGGTGAGAACAGGACATCTGGGTTCCCGTCTGGGGGCCAGTCTCACCGTTTCCCCATCTGCAATGGAGCAGATGCCGCAAGGCGCCTGGGAGGGCAGCTCGTGTTTGCCAAGCCCTTGGTTAACCCTTCGCTGGAGGAGAGTGGAGGACAGCCGTACTTTCCTCTGAGAGCAGGAGAACATCGGCCATATTTCCTCAGCGCTAATCCCAAACCACAAACCAAACCCCTGCGGCTTGGCCAGATGCCCGCTGCCGAACGGCCGGCGTTTCCCTGCAGCACCCAGCCCAGTACAACTGACACAGATGGTGACAGACCCCCTTCTCCAGGGCCATAGCCTCTGCCCACCAGCCTTCACAGACCCTGCTTTACCGGCTCACAGATCACCCCATCTGAGCCCCTGCCAAGCACAGGTCAGAGATCCCCGGCCACTTTCAACTCCTCGGTGCCAGCCCCATGGAAGTGTGGGGCTCACCCTGCCCCAGCAGCTCTTTCTGCTCCTCCGGGTGCAGGGAAACAGAGATAATTCACACTTTATGCCCACTATGGACATGCGTGCCCACATGTTGGCGTGGTTTGTAATGTGGTGGCACCAGGCCTTTGGGAGCCCTGTGGGACCATGGCACTGCTCCAGGGGGGCTAGGAAGCAGAGAGAGATTCTCCATGGCGAAGAGGCTCTGAGATGATCCCAGCAGAAACCCCTGCCAGCACAACCAGGCAAGGGAGCGTCCTTCGTCCAGATTCACCCTGGCTTTCCCTGCTCTCCACACCAGCTTCCTGGCGCTGCCAATGGCCTTCCGGGGGTGTGAGCGCCAACTGCCTGCCTGCAGGCCAAAGGGCAGCTGATGGGAGAGACCAGAGTGTCAGGGACTGGGGAGGATCCCAGTCTGACAGCCCAGCAAACAAAGTGCTCCTGCCCAGAGTGGGTGCTGGTACCTCAGGCTCCCACTGGGTCCCTAGGGCTGTTGTGCCCCTGGCACAGAGGCAGGCAGTGCCAGATGCCCAGTGCCTTGTTGGAAAGTCTCCATGACTGGAGTTTCCCCACTCATCTCCCAGAGGGAAAACTTACCCTGGGATCTCTGCTCTGCATCTGCATCTACTAGAGTGGATAGAAAACCTCTCATGGGACACTGGGACATTCACAGCCCTTCCCCCCAAATGCAGCTTCCCCGGCCCAGAGGCAAGACCGAATCAGAGGCTGCCCGATGCTCGCCTAACGCAGAACCGCCCAGCCCATGCCATGGCAGAGCCTGATGCAGCTATCTCCTGCCCCATCACTGATTTTGCTAATGGCATACAGAGTACACTTATTAAGTCTGCAGATGATACCAGAGCGGGAGGGGTTGCAAGTGCTTTGGAGGATCGGATTAAAATTCAAAATGATCTGAACAAACTGGAGAAATGGTCTGAAATAAATAGGATGAAATTCAATAAGGACAAATGCAAAGTCCTCCACTTAGGAAGGAACGATCAATCGCACACATACAAAATGGGAACTGACTGCCTAGGCAGGAGAACTGCAGAAAGGGATCTGGGGGTCATGGTGTCACGGAGTCTGGCCCTGCACCCCTCTTCCTGGGACCCACAGTGACTTTTATCCAGCCAGTAAAACAGAAGGTTTATTGGACAGCAGGAACACAGGTTACAGCAGAGCTTGCAGGCACAGTCCGGACCCCTCCACTGAGTCCTTCTGGGGGTTCAGGGTGCTTGGATCCCAGCTAGGATCCCCTGAATTCCTCCCCATAGCCCAAACCCAAACTGTCCTGCCTCTCCTCCTCCGGCCGAAAAAAAACCCTTTGTTTCCTTCTCCTCCGCCCAGCAGCTCCCCCTCCCCCCTGCCGGCTCACATTACAACCTGACTACCTGTCCCTCACCTACAGACATCCCCTGCTTTCCCGTTCCCCACACAGACAGTCCCTACTCCATCACACATGGTGCACCACAAGCTCAATATGAATCAACAGTGTAACACTGTTGCAGAAAAAGCGGACATCATTCTGGGCTATATTAGCAGGAGAGTTGTACCACACGAGAAGTCATTCTTCCGCTCTACTCTGTGCTGATTAGGCCTCAGCTGCAGTTCTGGGCGCCACATTTCAGAAAAGATGTGGACAAATTCAAGAAAGTCCAGAGAAGAGCAACAAAAATGATTAAAGGTCTAGAAAACACCTAGATTGAAAAAATTGGGTTTGTTTACTCTGGAAAAGAGAAGACCTGGGGGGGACATGATAACAGTTTTCAAATACATAAACGGTTGTTACAAGGAGGATGGAGAAAAATTGTTCTCATTAACCTCTGAGTACAAGACAAAAAGCTATGGGCTTAAATTGCAGCAAGGGAGGTTTAGGTTGGACATTAGGAAAAACTTCCCAACTGTCAGGGTGGTGAAGCACTGGAATAAATTGCCTAGGGAGGTTGTGGAATCTCCATCATTGGGGATTTTTAAGAGCAGGTTGGACAAACACCTGTCAGGGAGGGTCTAGATACTTAGTCCTGCCATGAGTGCAGGGGACTGGACTTGATCACCTCTCAAGGTCCCTTCCAGTCCTGTGATTCTATGATCCAGGGGTGCAGTACCGGTGTCAGGGATCGCAGGGATGGTATAAGGGCCATGGGGAGAGGATCCTGATTGGCTGATTTAAGATCTAGTATAAGAGGCAGTGGTGACAGCCCTGGAGAATTGGGGGCTTTATGCACATAGTGCCATGCAGGCCGTGACAGCGCCAGCCTATCCCACGTCCCAGTGGGCACTGCCCACACAACAGGCATCAGCTCAGCACTGGAGGGCCCAGCTGTCTCCTCTGCTGAGCTTGGCTAGCACCAGCCAGGCTGGCATCTCTAACGAACTGTGGCCAGCTCTGAACTGGGAGGTTAACAGGCTCCCAAACCACCCGGCATCATCATCAGAGCCACCTGGCACCAATTATAGCAGCACGGCCCTGGGGGAAAGGAGGGAGAGAGCCGGGCGAGCGCTGAGAACAGTCCCCCAAAAAATCAGAGAAAACAGGCGCGTCCCCCTGCTAAATACAGAACAAAGGAGGCAGCATCTGCTTGGCAGAGGAACAAGCCAGGACCTGGGATGCAGTCACCTCTCCCTCCCCCCAGATGCAACAGGTACCAATCAGATCAGCAAGACAGTTCTGGGTCAGAATATCCTTAGCTTCTGGGGCCATGGCAACACACATGCACACTCCCACTCCGCCTGCACACACCCCACCTGCACACACACACACTGCCCCTGCCTGCAAATGCGCTGCATGCACACACCCGCATTCACACACACGGCCACGGACGGACAGCAGAAAGTCCCCTCCCCACAGCCCTTGGTTTGCTCCAAACTGCTGCACACGACATAATCACTGCAGCCTGTTAAATGTTCACAGGGCGGCTTTAGCCAGGGTTTCACTGGCTCTGTCAGACGCTCCCCGGGACAATGCTCAGGAATCAATGCGACACGCTGGCTGCATCTCTCCAGCCCCCCTCTGTCCCTTCCCCTGACCTTCTGCAAAGATCACAGGTGACAGGTAATTTGGGGAGAGAAGCAGGTGAGCAAGTGCCCCCACCCTATTCAGCAATGTAATAAACTGGGGCAAGAGCCCTTTTAATTAACAGCTGAATTTGGCACAGCGATCAGGGACGCCGTGACGAGCCTGTTATCCTGAGCTGCACTTCGCAAGCTGCCATGGCCGTGCAGGAGGAAACGGGTAAACTCGTTCCCCTCACCATCCCAGCAACCTTGCTGCTGCTAGGTCGCTGGTTCAAATTCAGCCCAGGGCAGCCGGGTTACTGGTGGGCGGCCCACGTGCAATGAGGCTGCTGGGTCTCAGTCCCATTCACATCACGGTTGGTGCAAATTCCCCACCTCGATGGCCACGGACTGGGTGAGCTAGAGATACCTGAACTCCTGGCAGCGAGGCGCTCAGCTACAGCGGATACAGAGCTCACAGGGAACCAGCGGGCTGTCCCCAGAGTCTGAGCCCCCTCCCCATGGGAGAGCAGGGAGGGGATTCCAACTCCTCTTGCTGGAGTGGAGAGGGGGCAAAATGTAGCCAGTATCTCTAAAGGTCTCAAGCAGATAGCCACATGGGGCTTGTGATAAGCCGGGGGAGAACAGACCGAATGCTACCGATTTTCCTGGCTACTCCCCACATCCTGTCCCGAGGGAGCACAGCAGGGACTGACGGATCGAAACCTTCTACCAAAGACTTTGGGGCCACGACAGTGTGGGGGGCTCTCTGGAGTCAGGACGACACCTCGTCAGAGCGGGACTCTGCGAGGACACATAGGCTCCTGCGGGCACCTGTTGTACATTAACTAGGAACCAACGGATCATTAAAAACATATTTCTTGGGAATGATCCTAGAGCTGCAGCTGCTTCACCTCAAACGGGAATTTAATAACTCATTAATAAAATAACAGATGGCAGCTGCCTTATTAAATCAGGGCGGAAGAGTTGCTTTTAAGAGGGACTTTGCATCTGCGACGTGAGCTGGGCTGACCTCGGAGGCTGCAGCAGGAGCCCACGCGTGATCTGAGATACAGCCAGAGTAGCGGGTAGAACGCTAAAGGTGGGAGATCCAGGAGGGAGGGGATCTGGGGGAGGAGGTCGGGGCAAGGCAGGTGAAAGTCACGCCGGTGCGAGGATGAAGGTTTGCTCTATCTGTGCTAGCGCAGCGCTCTCAGAGCAGAGAACAGGGACCGTTTCCAGGGTCCGATCTCACAAGAACCACCAGCATGACGCACCTGCCTGTAATGTGCAGCTGTAGACACTCTGGCTGCTGCAAGTATGTCAGGACAGGAATGGGGAAGCCAGCATGATTGCTGCAGCATTGTGTTTGCAGCGCCAAGGGCTCAAAGCTAGCCGGAGTCCAAGGAGCTCTGGTGGGGCTGGAAATCGCTGCCAAGCATGGGGCCTGGAGCAGAGGACCAAACCCAGCATGCTGGAGTCCTCAGCTCGTGGGTAGATGGGAAGGAGCTGGATCTGATTGGAGGTGGGAGGGAGTGGGAAAGTGCCCCGGAAGGCTGGCTGGTTTGGTGAAGCTTTGAAGAAGGATGCGAGACTCGTGACTTCATGGCAGAACTGGTGGGTAGGATGGGGAGCCAAAAAAACAGATGGTTTTGCAGAATCTGGGTAGCTGGGGACTCTTCCTGCAAGGTGCTGGCCCCATCAGCACCTGGTGATTTCAAAAGGAGAGGGGGCCACACAGCACCATGCAGGATAGGGCTGGGGGGCTGCAAAAACACTAGCAGGGGAGGTCTAGATCTGGGTCCCATGGGATCCAAGGCCCCCTAGAAGAGAGGAAACAGACTTACTGATTACGTGACCCTAGGGAATGCATCTATCGAGGGCCCGCTAGCAGCAGCCACATGAATCCCAAAGGAGCTCTGCTTTGGAGCCCAAGACTGCACCTCTCCCCTACATCCTTTGTATTCATGCAGCTCAGCAGCTCCCCCCAAGACAGGGTCCCTCATGGGGAAAGAGGATCCTGGTCTCCATAGTACACTGGTTGGCGTCAGAGTGCTACCAGAGCTCTCGTAACTCACTCATGTCCGCAGACTTTCCCACTGGGCAACAGCATTACTCCAGCTGGACACGTGGGGAAACTGAGGCACAGAGGGGCAATGTGACTCCCCCAAGGTCACAGACAAGCATAGTGGCAAGAGAACTCAAGAATCCCTTTGAGACATACGTCTGTGCACCCATCCAAACTCAACCCCAGCCGCCACCATCTGAGACTTAAGCCCCAGCCAGTGGCTGGCTGCTCACAGGCCTAAGTGAAAAGAGCTAACGAGCACACGGCACAGCAATACTATTATGAATTATTTGTACTGCAGGAGCACGTAGTGACGCTAGTCACTGGCCAGGAGCCTGCAGTGCTAGACTTTGTACAAACACAGATGGTCCCTGCCCCAAAGAGAACAGAACCCAGGAGTCCTGACCCACAGCACCCGCCTCTAACCACCCCATACTAACTTCTAGGGAAAGTCACAGAACCCACGAGTCCTGACTCGCAGCCCGAGATGCCAGCCACCAGATTGAACTGTCTTCCAGAGAGCAACAGAACCCAGCCGTCCTGATGCCCAGCCTCCTACCCACACTTCTGCAGGGCCGGGGGTTCAACTGTGCACAACAGAGCCCCCATCCACCCGGCACACGTCCTCATCAGCCTCCACGCAGCTCCGACTGCAACTTTGCTGCTGCGGTTTCCACAGGAACAAAACTTTTTGTTCTCCGGTGTCGTCCTCGCTGTCTCTGCACCAGCCAGGAATGCGGGGGAGTCGGCACCACCTCCAGGGAGCAAATCAACTCCATTTCCTCGCCTAGTCTCCGGAACCACTGCTGGGTGGGCAGATGCCAGCCAGCCCTTGCCAGCTCCTTCTCCCCACCCACCCGCCAGGCCTATTTCTTGGCCTCGCAGTCTGTTTGCCCAGGCCAGTCTTCCGCTGGCTCCTCCCTCCCAGCTGGACCCCGGGGGCAGGGACACAGTTGTAGGCAGTACCCCTTGCTTGGCCATCAGGATGGGAAAGACACCTCTCCCAGGGAGGAAACACACTGGAATAAAAGCTCCCCGAGCTGTATTATAAGGGTCAGTCGCCAGTGCCAGCCATCCCAATGGAGGAGTGAACTCATCCACAGCTCAGCAGGGCAGTCCCAACCCTCGCCCAAGGGACCCCATCCAAGTGACTTCTGGTTCAGCCAATGACTGGACCCTGTCTGCTGTCAGGGCAGCGCAATACCAGCTGCTGCGTGAAGAGGCTCGGACCACAGCAGCCTTCGTGCTGGGATTGTAATCGATCACTAGTGGCTGCTGCTCCCACCCAGCGCACGGCTGAAACCAAGATGTTCCATCGTGTCACACTGCAGCACACACACTCCAAGACGAGGGCTCTGGGCCACGTGACCCCTGCATCCGTTGTGTCATGACATGAGGATGCTGCATCACGCTACCCCTGCACTGCAGCAGCCGGACGGTGCCCCGCATGACCCTGCATCGCGCGACGACGGCGTGACCGCTGCTAGTGACAGTGCTCGTGCTTGTGAACATGATGTGGCATCGCACGACCCATCTCCCTGGCTTTGCAAGACCCTGCCATGTCACGCAGCTGCATCACGACACAAGGCTGCTCCCCCACGCCACGCTGCAAGAGGAGACATCGCCATGGCGTGATGCTGGCACGCCGGGAGAGGAGAAGGCCACGCCACACAATGGCACGCCCCGACCCACCCATCACATGCCATGTGTTTGCCCCACCAGGCAATGGCCGGGCAGGCCCCTTGCCACCCCTGATGGCTGGACTTCGGGTGAGAGCAGCTCAGGATAGGCAGAGCCTTGGAGTCTCCTGTCCCAGGTTGTGCAGTAGGCAGAGGGAACCTCCATGCGACAGCTAACGAGGCAGTGATGCAGCTCCTCGTCCGACAGGCAGGCCGGCGCTCAGGCCCACGTGTGGGGAGAAAAGTGCTCCCTCGGGGGCATGATTCTCCAGCTTCCCAGCTCTTCGTTTTCATTAGTTCCAGCACAGTGAGCCCTGAGCGTTTATTCTTCCTGACATCTCCGTATTGGCACTGCCAGGGCCAATCCTGCAGGCCCGGCAGGAGGCACAGGGTTGGGGTGGCAGGGTCCCGGTGCAGGAGGCGGTGGGCCCCGCCCCCATCACCATGAGGGAGGGTGGGCAGAAGGGGGAGCCAGCCACACTAGAAAAGCTGGGAGGGCATTCATCAGGAGGGCTGCCTGAGAGCAGCAGCTGGAGATCTACCAAGTGCCCCTCCCCAGGGGACCATGTGCACAAGTCCTGGCCCTGTGAACACTCGGGGTATGGCTACACTTGGAATTTCAAAGCGGTGCCGCGCCGTGTGAGTGTGGTCGGAGCGGCAGTGCTGGGAGAGAGCTCTCCCAGCGCTGCACGTAAACCACATCCTTTACGGGTGTAGCGTGCAGCGCTGGGAGCCGCGCTCCCAGTGCTGCCGCCCTGATTACACTGACGCTTTACAGCGCTGTATCTTGCAGCGCTCAGGGGGGTGTTTTTTCACACCCTTGAGCGCAAAAGTTGCAGCGCTGTAAAGTGTGAGTGTAGCCA
>NC_133793.1:6142316-6181386 GCF_003597395.2 Chelonoidis abingdonii
AGTGCCAGGCATTTAGGTGCACTGGCCCTTTGCTCTGCAGCAATCACACACCCTTATCCCACCACCTAGATATTAAGAACTGCCTAGGGGACATTGAGGCACCAACACGGTATTCAGAGAAAACATTAAGAGCATTCCCAGTTCGTCACAGGGGGTCAGCAGGGGCGCTCTCCTCTCCGGCCGTGCTGGCCCAGTGCAGCGCTGGGGGTGTTCTGCTGCAAGGAGTGGGACGGGGAGCTCAGCAGGAGGCGCTGTCCCCTTCGAGTTAGTGCTGACCCAATACTCCAGCAGAGCAGTAGGGGGTGCTGTGCTGATGGAGGCATCATCTACCCGGGAAGCACGCCCAAGCTCTGGGGTCTGCTGGGGCTCTTGGCTCTTCACGGAGCAGCACAAGCAGCTGCCCCCAGGCTGCATGCGGAGTGGGAGGGGGGGCGCTGCAGGCAGAACCCACAGAAAGGGAGCCAGGCCGAGCAGGCTGGGAGGACACACAGGAGGAGGCAGGAGCAGATATTAAGTGAGCCATTAATGCAAACCTGGCCCCCGCCCGGTAAGGGGGCTCTGCCAGGAGAGCACAGCAGTTTTCTCACAGGCAAGCAGCGCAAGGCAGCAGAGCAGGCCCCTCCTCGATGCCACGGGGCCTGGCGTACCCCGGCCAAGGGCGCTGCACAGAACAAACCACCCGGGAACAAATTCCTCTCCCGCATCTGGTGTCTCAGCTGGGAAAGCGGGACAAGGCGCCCGCAGCGAGCCGGTGCCCCTCCTGCACCAGTTGTGAAGCCTCTTGGCCCTCGCTGCCGTCTGGCAGGACTAGAGACTGGCTGACCATGCCTTGGCCGCTGGAGCTGAGATAGGGACCTGGGGGGAGATCACGCTGGCTGCAGCTCAGCCCAGACAGGACAGAGATGGCCCGAGGGGACAGATCTGGGGGGCAGGAAATGAGGCATTCAGGCAAGAGGGCTCCTCCTTGGATTTTATTTCTCTGGAGACCCATGGTGGGCACCTTATAAATCTAAAAATAACCTAGCTATTGAGCAACAGCCTCTCACTGGCTGGCATCTCTCCTCGTTAGCGGCAACGGGTTCATGGTTGTCAGCACAAGCACACACACACACAACACTCTGCAAAGCAGAACAGCTTCCACAGCAGGGATTGGGAGACTGACTCCAGTACAAACAACAGCCTGGGGTCACGTCCCACCTCCAGGGCAGTGATTCGAAACCAGGTCTCTCAAATCCCAGGGGAGAGGCCGAGGCACTGGGCTAACAGTTTTCAGGCATCGCCTCCTCCTTAGTTTTGCAAATCAAGACTGGAAAGTTTTTGTTTGGTAATATCAAAATGGTTAATTTCCATGGTTCTGAAATGTTTTCTTTTTTCATTGCGGCCAAAACAGTTTGGTGACATCGACACAAGTTGGTGAAACCAATGTGCATTTTGCTGCACAAAAAAAATTCAAGGTTTTAGCCAAAAAAATGTGCCCTGCTCTAGCGAGGAGCCAGTATAAGAACCCATGCAGAACACAATACAACACACACAAATCCAACCACCCTCACACAAACACACATCCTCCCACCCACTACAAACACTAACATAAGCACACTTCTCCAACCCCCCCACACACACACACACCCATGAGCACGCACTTCTGTGTGTACTCCAACACATACACCCAGTGCAACACAACCCGGGCAGCCCAGTCTACGACTGCAGCCAACACAAGTGTGCAGGAAGCGCTCTACCATTACTTCTGGAACATCAGTTCACAGCTGCGCTGGCCACAATGCTTTATTTAAAAGGAAGAATTTACTTTGGCACCTTTTAGGATTTGCCAATTCCCCGTGTTTTAGCAGAAGAAAGCTAATCCTTCCCAGCCCAGTCTGAATCAAAGCTAACAGAGTCCTCACTTGGAAGTACCAAGAAAGGAGAAGCCCATGGAGAGGCGCCAGCCTCATTCACCAAAACCGCAGCATTTTCTCTCTACACAAGGCTTGCTGGGAAGTTGAACCCACAACCACTAGCATGAGCAGCAGGAAGGGCCATGCCCCCAGGCCACCCGTGACTAAGGGCTTGGTCACATGATTAATCTTACTAGCATAGCTCTAGTGCAATGAACTATTCTGCGAGAGCTATTCTGGAATATCTCCCCATGCGGACACTCTACTCCAAAATAATTACAGTACAGCATAAGTATTAGACAGCCATTACTTGTAATCCACTAATGGTGATCTCCAAGGAGAGGGGAGGAAAAATCCTTTCGCATTTGATCTTGCTCTACTGTTGACAGCACCTGCGATATCTGGCGTGTTTCTTCAAGCCCCAGCTCCTGGAGTCCCAGGATCGCATCAGAATCTCAACTTAACTTCCATTTACAAAACAAAAACAAACAAAACAAAGTTTGAAATGTGTGTATTTCAAACCAAATAACTCTTTTAGTACCTGCAGCCGACTGCACAGGCTGATGGGGAGACAGGTGGGCAGGACGCTAGTTTTAGATTGTAGACTCTTCGGGGCATTGGCCATACCATTTAACATATGTTCGTACAGTGGAGCTGAGGGACTGGCACCTCGCAGGTTCCTACAGCCTGGGCTACAGCCTGAGCCCAGACGTCTACACGCAATGACTCAGCACCACGGCCCAAGCCCCATGAGCCCAAGTCAGCTGGCGTGGGCTGGCTGCGGGTGTCTAGTTGTGTAGACCTGCCTTGAGCCTGCTGCAATACTCCAATGTCAATAACAACAGCGGGTGGGAGGGGGCCTCAGTAAGATTTGCACATTTTTGCCCACACATGCGCATCCCCCCCGCGTGCACCCCCTTCCGCAACGTGCTAAGGAGAGTACAACTGCGAAGGGGAGATCTCACTTTTGCGGGGCAAAGCTGCCCCCGCAATTTAATTGGGTTGCCAAGTCCAGCGCTCACATCTTCTGCCACCTAGCAGAGGGTGCCAATCAGGTGGCTGGAGATGCGATCCCTTGCATCTGCAATTCAACCCTCAAGATTCAACAGGCACCCCTCCTTCTCAAGTCCCCCACTTCCCCTTAAACCTCTACCTCTCTGGACCAGCCACTAGCAGCAGGCAAGGGAACAGGAGCCCAGCCCAGCATGGCTATGGAAGCGCCGGCTTTATAGCGATAATGGGAAAGGTACTCACAGGGCGGAATGTGGGGCACAGGAGATTCATTTTCTCTTTACATTTTTAAAGAATCCATTAAGGACCTGGCAGGATGACTTCCCATCTTCACTCCGTGGAGCGGCAGAGAGCCTGAGGAGGAGCAAGTCAGACGGGGACACGCTATATACATCTCTAGCTGGATATAACATGACCCGCTATAACACGAATTCAGATACAACGTGGTAAAGCAGCGCTCTGGGGGGCTGCACACTCCGGTGGGTCAAAGCAAGTTCAATATAACACGGTTTCACCTACAACGCGATAGGATTTTTTGGCTCCCGAGGACAGCATTATATCAAGGTAGAGGTGTACTTCGCAGAGGGCTCCCCTGGCCTCAATACTGCATAGAAGATTCCTGCATCCTGGCAGGGTAGACCCCCCTTGGCCCCAATGCCCCTTCCCAGAATAATACTGGTGTACAGTCTGAAGCAGCACAGAGCCACTCTCCGAAAGTACCCAACCCTGCCTCGATACAGCCCTTGTCAGTCACTCAGTGCCTTGCAAACTGCACCGACTGCTCACATGTGCATATGTCACACACACGCCTCTCCCATCACGGAAATGCGGCGACCTCTGGAGTGGGACGTGGCAGCTCTAAAAGCAATGCTACCCACTCGTTTAAGGCAGGAAGGGAGAGGAAAACGGTCTCTCTTTGAAACCACGCTGGCAATTTTGACAACCAGGGTGTAGTTATCCAAACCAGCCATCGTGGCTCACACCCTCTGCTCCTGCCAAGTGCATCAGGGGCTCTTTAAATCACCTTAGCATAGCCTTGGGTTTAGGTCCCTCCCAAACTGACAGCACAGTATCTCCGAGGAATGGGCTGGGTCACTGGGGTGAGCAATGACGCAGAGGAGAGCGCCCCCTGCTGACTCACCCACCCCACTCCCCTGCAGCACAGCGCCCCCTAGCACTACACGGGGGCCTGGTGCTTACGACTGACTCCAAGGAGAGGGCGACCCTCGCCAAGCCACCCACATCATCTTTGCAGCAGCTGGTCTCCCTGATCTAAAGCATAGATAGACTCATAGAAGATCAGGGTTGGAAGGGACCTCAGGAGGTATCTTGTCCAACCCCCTGCTCAAAGCAGGACCAATCCCCAACTAAATCCCTGTTCAATTTGTAAAACTGCAGCTGGAGGTGGAACAGCAGCAGCTAAAGCACAGACAAAGTTCAAAGATCAGAGAGCCCAAGCGGGGCAGCTGGACATCACCCCACCCAGGGATACGCTGCCCGATCCATAGCCAGGGCCCTGGTAAGGAGCCTACAAGGCAGCAGGGGAAGCAGAGAATCTCTGGAGCCCCAAGCTACCCCTTATTTCTAGGGTTTCCTTGGCAGCCCCACAGCATGTGCACAGTGGCACTGGAGGGGTTGCCAGGGCCATGGAGGGTCCAGCTGGAAACGAGAGGGGAGCAAACCAAAGGGTGTTTTACGACATGATTACGTGAACTGTAACGAGAGACTATCCCATTAGTGGGGACGACAGGCCGCTGGGGAAATCAGCTCCACAGTGGCCTGGAGATCCGGGCAAGGGCCTTGGCAGGAGGGACCCGTGCACTGGAGGGAGGGAGGCCTGTCCCTTTAAGGCGTCCAAAGTGAGGGGCCAGGTAAAAAGCCACCCAAAGCCCTTCCCCGGAGGAAACCGACCAGCAATCAACTCAGATGCTGCATGAAAGTTCCCAGTCGCTTCCAAACGCTCTACCTGGGCCAGAATCAGGCCAGGCGTAAGTGGACACAAGTCTGCTGACCTCCAGGAGCCAGACCCTCCCGCTGGTGTAAATCAGAGGCTGCGCCAATCATTTCACTGGAGTTACACTCATTTACCCCACTGAGGATCCTGCACCTGCACGTTTGAGAGTCTCTCTCCATGCTGCCATCTATTAAACCGGTCCAGGCTGCAGACCGACCAGAGCAGCAATGAAACTGCTGCCAACCTTCCTGACCTTCGACATCCCAGTAGCATGAAAATTGACGCTCTCTCTGTCCCCCTGATGTTGTAATGCTGAGTGGCTCAGACGGCCACCAAAGCCGGCTCCTTCCTGGAATTGTGAGGAGTTCCCAAACACCGATGGCTCCTCACAGAAGTGCTGGCGAGCTTGCTGGCTGCCTCGTGGTCGCAATTCATCTCAGATCTTTCATTCTGCTTCTGCCCCTCTCGTTCCCCATTGCGCTACAGAGCCAGTTTAGGGTTTGGGGGAGGGGGTAATTAAAAAAACCATTTAAAGAGTCAAGAAAGAAATTGTGTAAAACTGGCTTCCTGGGGTTCCTAATTTTATCCTCGCGCTCTGGCAATTTCAGAGCAAATCAGTAGCACACGGTTTGCAGATCAAAAAGGTGATTTTTTTTTGTTGCTGTTGCAAACTCAGCCGGATGCCTGGATTCTTTCCACCTCCTATGACGTCGCCACTGACACAGGCTCTGCCATCAGAAGCTGGCTGCCCCTTCCTCGATGATGCACAAAGCGAACGCCCAAAAACTGTGCTGGGAGCCTTGCAGCATACACAAGAAGACCAGGTTGCCTGCCCAGAGTTTGTGAATTATTTCTATTAGCAAAAGATCCAGACATTCCAGCCAGGATCAAGGCCCCACAGCGCTGGCTGCTGCATACAGAATATCCAACCCAGATAAGCGGTGTGGGCTCCTCGCAGCTACCCCAGCCACCGCTTTCAATCCTGGATGCCCACAGTCCATACTGAGCCACTGGGCCTGCCCCCCTACTTCAGGGCCTAAAGACGTGTCTGAAGCTCATGGATCGGTGCAGCCGATAGCTAGCGCAGGACTTGACGGCACAGGGGAACATGATGCTGGAGGAGAGGATTCTTGTTTGACCTCGATAGGGCTGCCTGGGTGTAACAGACGCGCTGGATGTGGCCCCTTCAATGCCCCTTCGCTGTGGGGCTCTGTCCCTTCCGCTTCTAGCCTGCGGGCTCCGTTCTAGGGATGCTACATGGCTGAGATTTGACCCAATACAACCTCTCAGCAGCCTCATCGTCGCTTCGCCGATCTGTCCCGTAGAGATGGCAGGTCCCAGGAGGCTGAGTGCTGCTAGCCTGGCTGGCCAGAATCATTACCAACCATTAAAAGCCTCGCTTCTAACCCCCACTCTCCAACTCTGCTAGACAACTCCCGGCCTGCGCATCGAAAAGGACGGTGGTAAATCACCTGTTAAAACATTGTGCCCTTGTGCAGCCCCCAGGATCTCAGTGGCTGCCCCTCTTTAAACCCATTTCATAGAAACCAAGGCACCTGGGGCAGTGATTTGCCCAAGGTCACGCCGCAGCTCAGTGGCAGAGCCGAGCGCAGCCCTCAGGAGCCCTGACATGCCGTCCCCTCCACTAGGCCATGAGAAGTTACTCACTCGGACAAAGGACGCCCCACACAAAACACAAGAGCCTCATCCGCACACACAAAGTCTTCCTTGGCCAGGGCACAGCACACACGCAGGGTGGGTGCAGAGAAGGGGCTGCCAAGGGGCTGCCTGCCACGTTGTGACGTGAGAGGCAGCTGTAGCAGGACCTACCCGTCAGCTGGTGCAGAATTTGTACCTCGCGGCCGTATCCCAGTGCAGCGCCCTCCTCTAGAGTCTGCACGCAGCACAGAGAACCCCCTGCGTTCATCTCAATGAGGCGTTCACGCCAGCCTGCCACAGTTTCACCACCGCAGGCTGATACACAGCAGGTCGTGGGCTCCTCAAATCACAGCACGGCAGGAGCTAAATACCCTCCCCTACTCCAAACCCCGTGAGAGCTCCAAGCACGAGGAGGGGCAGGGGGTTGTCGGGCTATGGCTGGGCAGGTGTTTCTCCCCTCAGCTCTGGGCACTGGGGGTGAAATTCATCCCCAGACAGGGGGCAGCACCAGGGTTAGGCCCAACGTACATCACCCTAGCTGGGCTTACGTGGGTCGTAACAGGTGCACAGGCCTCATACTGGCCCCGTGCCCGGGGTGAATCCTTTCCTCAGAGTCTGCAGCAAAGCCGTGAAGGCCCCTGCATGCTAAAGCCTCGGTGATTCTCCACTTGGATGAGAAGCTGCCTGGGCCCCCTCCAGAAGCACAGCAAGAATCACAGCACAATATGGCCTGCAGCAGTCACCACCATCCGCCTCGTCAGTACTCAGCTCCGAGGAGAACTAGGTGGATTGCCTCAGGGCCAGCAATTCAGGAGGGGGCTCTCTGCCCCGGAGAGCCCCTGCTGCTGACCCCAGTACATTGCCAGGAGGCACTCAATGGCACGGAGTGGGACTTGTCACTGTCTTTCGTCAGTACTACCACTGCCCCAGAGCAGTGCTATGAGGCGTGGTGCAGCTGGAGGCGTCTTCTGGATGAGACACAAAACAGACATCCTGACTAAACCAGGCCGTTAAAGCTATCACTGTGTTTTTTCCCCAAGCATCACGGTGCCCTGGCCAAACACCTACTTCTAGCAGTCTATGTTGTCCTTGCCGAAGCTCTGCATCATGCATGCACCCTTCCCTAAAATCCTGGAGGGAAATGCAACCTTCCACAGGAGTGAATTAGGAGGCAAGATCTCAAACTGAAATCTCAGCAGCACGGTAAAAGGATCAGGGGATGCTTCTGTTTACACACAAGTCTCTTGAATATCAGGCCCTGTTACGGAGTCTCGGGGTTCCAGCCCTGCACCCCTCTTCCTGGGACCCTCAGTGACTTTTATCCAGCCAGTAAAACAGAAGGTTTATTGGACAACAGGAACACAGGTTACAGCAGAGCTTGCAGGCACAGTCAGGACCCCTCCACTGAGTCCTTCTGGGGGTTCAGGGTGCTTGGATCCCAGCTAGGATCCCCTGAATTCCGCCCACAGCCCCAAACCCAACCTGTCCTGCCTTTCCTTCTCCGGCCGCCCCCCTTTTGTTCTCTTCCCCTCCGCCCAGGTGCCCCACCTCCCCCCTGCCAGGTCGGGTTACAGCCTGAGCACCTGTCCATCACCTAAAGTCCTCCCCTGCTTTCCCGTTCCCCACACAGACAGTCCCTACTCCATCACAGGCCCATATTGCACTTACATTGGTGTAAATCCAGAGTAGCTCTACTGACATCGGGAGAGGTTCAGCAGCGTAAGTATGATCAGAATCTGGCTCATGATCTTTTAATTACATAGTATAATTATCTTCAGTGACATAGTATCTTACATCCCAATGGATCCCAAGGTTCTTTTCAGACTAAGGAATTTCATTACCTGCTCCTGAAATGCAGCCACCTCTGGGGTGGAACGCAACAGCTGTTTTATAGGATGCTAATTGGGGTTTTAAGATAGAAAGTGCAAAAGAGTCTATCCACATGAAACTGCCTGGTGGCTTTAGGGAGGCACAATGTAAATGTCGGTGAAAACCCCAACGCCGGCAAAAAGTGTCATGGGATCTTTAACAACTGCAAGTGGTCAGGCCGGCCATATAAATCTCATCTTTAAACAAAAATAAACCACAATTCTAGCAGCATCATGCAGGGCTGACTCAGACAGAAGAATGCATCATCAAACTATTTGTCATGCAGGTGCATTATCTCTCCAGAGATCTCCTTCCAGGAGGAGAGAAACCCAGCCCTTCTGAACCCAGTTAAAAGTCTCTGTGGCTCATCTCCCTTGAGGGAAGATGTTAAATACCTGCCTCACCCATGATTATTCCCAGCTGCAGCATGGGGAGCAGAGAAGACGGTTTCTTCCTGCTCAGACTGTACAGAGGTTCCCTAATGCTTCCCAATAAGAGACGACGCCTTCCTCCCACTTAGGGGCGGTTGTGACTATGGAGGCCTCAGTCAGAGTTCGTTATTCACAAGGTTGTTGGGAGAAAAAAATGTAAAACATCCACAGGAAATCCAAAGTTAACTCAGTAGCAATGAACCTTCAGCTTGTTGGGATTCCCCCGACCCCAGGGACTCGGATCTTGCTGCGCATGGAGCCTCTGGGTTCATTTTGATTTTTCTGGACTGAGGCCGCAGTCAGCACTCTGGGTGCCTCTGACAGTCTTTGAAAAACACAGGTACGAACAAACAGACCCATCAAAATCAAATCACATCGATACAGAAAAATTAATTGCCCCCCCGCCACAAGCTGCCCCACTGTCACTTCATAGATCTACCCATCTCGTTAGGGGTCAGAAAGAAAAGGTGAATCTTGCAGCGCACCTCACCGGCTAACACATTCAGAATAGGAATCCATCTCTCTCGCCATTTTCCGCTGCTCAGCGCAACCGATAGGAGGGGCTGGGGCACTCCAAATACGTGCCCAGGGCTTTGGACAGGATAGTACTCCAGGCAGCCAGTCCCCCACACCACTGCCACTCAAGCTTCCATGGCTGCACTGCTATTTTTAGCTCAAAAGCTCAATCAGAGCCAGCACTGCTGTGTCCCCTGGAGCTGGGAATCAGGCACCCAGCTCCAAGTGGATCAAGAGAGAAGGGGCAGGTAGGAGGGGATGTTTGCACTGTGAGCGTCACCCTCCTTATAGCACAAAGAATTTGTCAAGGAGGAAGGTTCTGCAGCATTTCCTGAAGACAGACAAATTTCCAATTCCCTCATTCCACGGCCAGATGCCCCGGAAGAAGGATGCTTCCTGCTCAGCTTTCATGCCCTTCATCCCGTGCTATAAATGTCTGACCAAAGCGAAGACCAACAGAAATGCATCCAGGATGTTTTGCTTTAAAAAGTCCAGCGGGAACAATTTAAGGAGACATCAGCAATGTGAGAGTCTGGGGTCTCCTCTTGTTACCAGTGACTCCAGAGAGAGGGGAGGAATTGGGTAGAGCAAATCTCACTCCAGGTTGTTTATCTGTGCACCGGACAAGTCAGATTCACTGCACAGGCCCCACATCTGCAAAGAAATGAGTAACTTTACATGAGGGATTTGCCCCAGTGAGCTCAAGGACACAACTCATGCCCGCATACTGACAATGAACAGCACCTCACTCCACTATTTGGCTGACCAAAGTCAATGGGACCATTTGAGTAAGACGCTACTTATGACATCAGAAACATTTGAAGGATCGGGGTCAGAGTCAGCTAGAAAGGGAGACCTGGATAACTAAAAAGGCCCATACAAACATCTCCACAAGGAGCAGAAAAACTCTTATAATAAAAATTAAGGATTTAAAAAACAAAAATAAGGACAGACTGTGTCCAAGAGGTTGAGTCAGACACTGGGATTTTTTTTAGATGAGTCAATTTGGGAGAGAAAAAAACCCCAACGCTTATTTCGACCGTGCCCCTTGAAAGCAAACCCTGTCCTGCAGTGACTGCAATCCAAACACTGCATTATTATTAATTATTTTATATCGCGGGACTGCCTAGGAGTCTGGGTCATGGACCAGGTCCCCTTTGTGCTAGGCGCTGCGCAAACACAGAACGCAAAGATGGTCTCTGCCCCAAAGAGCGATAGCCCCAATGACTCAGCAGGGGCCTTTCCGAAGATTTCAGTGGGAGATGTATTGGCTCCTGTATGGAGCAGAGGAGTCCCTGAAAGTGAAACTGACTAGAACAAAAGGGAAACTGACCAGTGGGTTTCCATTCAGCAAAGCAAAAAGCTTTTAACCTGACAGTGTTCTTTTAAAAGTGCATATAAAATATATGGCCCATGACACTTCCTAACATGGAGACCACTAGGGACCAGGGCATAAGTTGCAGGAGATAATTAATAGTCCTTTTACATTTACACCGAGCCTTTCATCCTGATGGATCCCAAACTGCCTTGGCAGAAATTGCTTCCTCCTCCCCACTGAATGCAGCCTCCTGGGGTGGAGCACTTCGGCTGTTAAACACTTCACAACGCTACCACAAGACAGGAAGTGAACATGCTTTTGGGGGGCAAGAAGTGCAACTCCCTAGGTGCTAGGAAAGCACCTGGCACCGTCGTCCTGGCTGTCCAAAGGTAACGGCCCATACATACCAGCCTTCCCTACAGGGCTGAGTTTCCAAACCCCTGATTTTCCCTCCCTCCAGCACAACTGAAAATATCCCCCTTCCCAATTGTACGAGTACCACAGACAAACCTAACAACTCTCTGCCCAGACCCGATGCTGTGTGCAGTCTCCACTTCCACACCTCGGCCTGGATACTATCAATCAGTGCCCCATCCTGTACACACACACACTCTCTCTCTCTCTCTCTTTCTCTCTGGGTACGTCTACACTGCACGATTATTTCGAATTAGCTTAAACCGATATTACAAAACAGATCTAATAAAATCGGTTTAGCGCGTCCACAGTGGGATCCCGAAATCGATTGTTTGCGTCCATGGTCCAAAGCTACCATCGATTTCAGGAGCGGTGCACTGTGGGTAGCTGTTCCTCAGCTATCCCATAGTTCCCACTTCCGTGTTGAGAGCACAGTGCCTGATGGGGCAGAAAACACTGCCCCGGGTGGTGCTGGGTACAGCCTCACCCCTCCCTTTGTGAAGGCAGCAGACAACCCTTTGGCGCCTTTTTCGCGGAGTGCATTGAGCAAACGCCATAGCACAGCAATCTTTTCCTTTTTTTTTTTCACGTGGTGGTGGGGGGAAATAAACTGAGGAGCTGTTCCCTGAACCACGCCAGACACTGTGTTTGAACCTACAGACATTGGGAGCTCAGCCAAGAATGCAAATAATTTTCAGAGACTGCTGTGGACTGTGGGATAGCTGGAGTCCTCAGTACCCCCTCCCTCCCTTCATGAGCGTCCATTTGAGTCTCTGGCTTCCCGTTACGCTTGTCACACAGCGCTGTGTATCCTGGAGTTTTTTATTCAAACGCTTTGGCATTTCGTGTTCTGTAACGGAGCTGGATACAACAGATTTGTCTCCCCATACAGCGATCAGACCTAGTATCTCCCGTACGGTCTATGCTGGAGCTCTTTTTCGATTTCAAACTGCATCGCCAGCCGTGCTGATCAGAGCTCCACGCTGGGCAAGCAGGAAATGTAATTCAAAAGTTCGCGGGGCTTTTCCTGTTTACCTGCCCGCTGCATCCGAGTTCAGATTGCTGTCCAGAGCGGTCAGTGCTGCACTCTGGGATGCCGCCCGGAGGCCAATAACGTCGATTTCCGTCCACATGAACCCTAATCCGAGTTATCACTATCGAATTTAGCGCTACTCCTCTCGTTTGGGAGGAGTTCCGAAATCGATTTAAGGAGCCGTTTAACTCGATATTAATGACGACGTCGTGTGAACGGATACAGCGTTAAATCGGTATATCGGCCATTAAACCGATTTAAAGTCGCAGTGTAGACCTGGCCTCTCTCTCTCCTTGGTCCTTAAAGGTCAAGCCGACTCCACTCAGGAGAAATGGCTCATGCATCGGATCCTTTTGTAGAATCAGGACCCTCGACTGTAAGCTGTTGGTGCAGGGGGCAGCTTCTCACCCCCACAGCCTGTCTAACGTGCCTGGCACGCTGCTGGCATCAGACCAACAATGGTAAAGAGCCGCTCTATGACGTAATTACTGGTGAACCAAATCCACCTCTGGTGTGACTCCACTGAAACCAGAGGTGAACCTGGCCCGGTGTCTCCAATTCTCACTGCCTGAAGCCACCCCCAGAACAGCAACATCCCTCCCTGGGGAGAGCGTGTGTGTGTGTGTGCACGTGGCAGGGAACAACTCCTGCGGTGGGGGTTCCAGCAGGAACTGTAGTATCTCCATGGTGCCTGGAGACAAGCACCTGCTTCCCCTCTCTCTCCCTCTTTCATCCCTTCCGCTCTCACTCCCCCACTCCCTCTGGCTTCCCAGGCACGCTGCCACCACCTTTCCTGAGCAACGATCCCAGCAGCGAAGCCAAGTGGTAATTAATGGCGCTGTTTTGCCAATCACTGGATCAGACTCGCTACCACTGGCAAGCACAGGCCTTCTTATTTATTTTACTCAATGGCTGTTGGTAAAACTCCACTGCGAGTGCGAGGCTGGGAGCGGGAGTGACGAAATCCCCTCCAGGCTTCAGGATTACTCTGGGCCAGAGAACACACCATTCATCCCTGCCTCCTGCCTGGTGTAATTTCCAGGAGGGAGTAGGGGGTCCATCTAACCAAGAGTCCGTAGCAGGGATATAGGCTAGCAGGAACTGTATGAAATGTGGCTATTCTCTTTGCTATACAGGAGCTGGATAATCTCTCTCTCTCTGTGTTTCCAAAACACCCCTCCCTTGGAAATCTTCCAAGCCTTCTTCACCGCTCCAGGAGTTCGGGCCACGGTACTGAGAACTTGATCCAAAGGCCACAGAAGTTGATGGAAAGACTCCCGTTGACTGTAGGTCCTGGAACAGTGGAACCTCCTTGCTGCATCAGAGTCATTCCGAAGCTACTAGTTGATCTCTGGGCTAACCATTCCTGGAGCGGACAACCCCCAAGCTGAGCTGCAGAAGAGAAGAGCACCCACAGCACCCCTTGGATTCAGCCAGGGTATATTTTGTAGACGGCTCCACATTCCACAACCCAGTTTGGTCACAGCACTGACCAAAAGCCCCTCTGATGAGCTATTCGGTGGCCTGCACGAAACAGGCTACACCCAGCTGTTGGGTCAGGTTCTGACAGTACGTCAAGAAAGCAGAAGAGAGCAAAGGGACAAATTGGTGAGGCTCTTGCTCTGCCCATGGCCTGCTGCGTAACCTTGGGCAAGTGGCTTTGCCATTCCTGTGCCTCAGTTTCCCCACCTGTAAAATGGGGGTAATGAATGAGCCTGATATCCTTTGTAAAGTGCGACTGATCCGAAGCACTCTGTAAGAGGCAGGTATGATTACTATTAATAAGCTGACAGCTCAGATGCAGTCCTGTTCCCATCCGATGTCTGTCTGGTGGCTGATATGAAATGGGTTTGCTAGGCTTCAATCCACATTGCCCATGGCAAGATGTCTCCATCAGAAGAAACGCCACCAAAGACGACCAAGGGCCAAATGAGACCGGGAGGCTGCACCACCCTCTCACCCTGAATGGGGTCCCCCTCAGGGAGGAGTTGTGGGGGAGGGCTAGGGTTGCAGAAGCTCCTCAATACTTTTAGGAATTAACCCCTATAACCATCAGTCCAGCAGAGGGGGAGAGAGACCCTCACTGTCCCATCCAGGACTAACACCCCCCAGCACCTCTGTGGTCACTCTCATCACCCCAAAATCGCACCATCAAAGTCATGCCTCACCAGAGTCTAGGAACCCTCATTTTCTTTGCAGGTTTCTACTGGGGCCAGATGCCAAGGCAATGGGCACGTGCCCACTGCATTCTCCCACCCACCTTGTCAGCCGAACAATCCCCCAGCTCATGCCCAGCTCGGGAAACGAGCACACACACACACACACACATATATCTTAGGACAACACCCCACTGGGCTGCGAAGGGAGACAAATTGCAGAACCAGAGGTCTGCTGCCACCAGCCTCCAGTCAAACCTACCCCAGCCAATCACAACTGCCGCTCTGGGACAAGGGTAGGAAAACCAGCCAGCCACGTCCCTGGTGGTTCGGGTATCCCCACGCAGCAGGGTTACGAATCACATTCATAATCCAGGCTGCACACTCAGTCGCATCACACGGCTTCTGCGAGCGTCACAGCTCTGGGCGAGGAAGCCACACTCGATGCGACCACATCGGGAGATGCTGTCTGTCAGGCTGGATTCTGGCTGCGCTTCGTGTCCACTCCACTCCTCTGGATCTCCGCATCCCCCATCCCAATTGATTCCAGAGCCATGCTGCACAGATGGCGCATTTTTGCCAAGATGTTGCTATTGTCAAGGGGGGAAGGATTGGTTTAAAATATTCACACACCCACCCTGAACCTTTCACCAATGGGGTTTCAGCCTCCCATGCTCTGGCATTGCACTTTAGCTGGGCTGCATGCTTCACAGGGTAGAGCATCATTAATTCCACGTCCCCTTATCTGTGCAGGGTGCAATGATCTACTAAGAAGCACCGAACAGGAGCCCGAAGATGCGACTAACGAACGGTCTTTACCTATGACAATGTCCCCCCTTTGGGAAGAATTCCCCCTCCCCATCCTGCGTGGAGGGGACATCCTCTCCAAGGGCAATACCAAGGTGCACAAGCATCCTTTCCCTGACTGTACAATTACACGGCACGTCCCAAGACACGTCAGAGACTCCAGTGAGCTCGCAGCGGGCTGGGAAGCGCTGGCACAGAGAGCATTCAGATATGACCTAGAAAAATCAAAGGGTCGCTCAGGCAAGACGTTAGTGAGCATCCCTGCTGCAAAGCAAGCGGGAGCAGTGAGCAGTCACGGTTGTCACCCTCTCACCATAGGCATGGCTCAGGCTGGAGGGAATACAATCATCTGACACTGCAACAAGTTACTGTCTTGAAAACAAACAGTGATCGATCTGCACACATGTCCAACCGCTCTCTGCTCCGAGCCGCTCCTGGAACAAGAACTCACTCTCTCCTGCCCATCCCTGCCCCCTCTTTATACTGCTCGCACAAATCTACCACACACGTATGCATGCTCGGACATACACACCATGCATGCACGTGGCAATATGCCCGCATCCACACCTGATACCATGCCCTCACCCGTAACACATATGCGCATGGTGCCCAGAGAAATAGATCCAGCTTTACACACCCAGTACTCACAAACCCAGGAATGCATGCCCCTGACACACGTACCAGCCCGACTGAGTCAGGCACTCACACCCTGATGCTAGTGCAAAGGCACCCAAACATACCTGCCACATCCAACAGAAAAGCTGTATGCTCATTCTACAATACACTTACTCAGATACACCTACACCCTGGTGCTAGTACAGACCCTGCAAAGCACACTTACACACTACAGCAGTGCAAACAGCCCCAGCAGCGCATCTGGCTGCCAGTGCCTCCGCACCCAGCAACCTACGCACGTGGGAGCAGAACCCACAAATCCAACACACAGGCTGCAAAGGACATAGACCCAGCATCGCAAAGACATTACCTGCCACAGAAAATTAGTTGCACATGCTAATTCAGCCCTGGCTGGAAACTAGTACATCTCAATGAATGTTTCAAGCCCTTACACAGGGCTGACCTTGTCTCATCTTGTGCCAGTACATTAAGAGCAATTCCAGCACACTTTCAGCCTCGCTACAACTCATGTCTACACACATGCAGTGGGACATGGGTGCCACACACCAAAGCACGCCACACCAACGCACACCTCCCCGCCGTAAAAGCACAAGCATCCAGAGAACTCCAGATTCAAGCTGTGTCAAAACTCTGCTCTCTCTTATTCCGGTTGAGGTGCCATGGATTGTTCATCTGGACCGGGCACGCACACAGACACACACACACACACACACTCCCATATGTCTTGCTTTCAAAACAGAAATGTATCCGATTAATACTTCTAATGAGAGCCCTTCCAGATGGGCGGTCATGGACAGCAAGGGAAAAATAAAATACCCATGCAGAGCTGAGGATGTCCTCTCTCTGGTCGCCTCTAGCAGGAGCCAGAGAACAACTCTTCTAAAGAAAATTCCTCCAACGCAATTGTATGTTTATGCTGTACAGAATGTTTAGTGTCTCTTGCACTTCTGATGCACTGTCCGTTACATCCCCTCTCTCCACCTCTTTACTTCCCATCTGCTTGAAAGCTGCCCCCTCCGTGTTCTGCCCCCGATCGGAAACAAACAAAAACCAAATGAAAAAAAATGGTAAAGCATCTCACCCGCTTCTTCATCGGAAAAGGCCAATAGGTATACTTCAGCCTCCAAAGTGAACCAATTACACTACTGGGGCTGCTTAATCCAATTAAAACTTAGCCAGCTAATGAGGCAGCCATCGGTCCTCAGTGAAAAGGGGGGGGGGGTGAACTGTCGCTGAGCAACGCAATAAGCAAGAATCCTTCCTTGTCTCCCAGCTACACCGGAATTTCCAAAATTCGCCGAAGAAAATCAGCTCGGCGGAACATGCAAACTATAAAGATGCGTCCTCAAAATGCAAACCCGGGGGAGTTCTTCGCGTGGTGAAACACACCGATTCCCCTCGCATTCTGTTTGCATTAAAAGATCGACCCCCCCCCAGTCTTCCCTCCCCCCCCGAGTCATTACAAATAAAAATCAGGATTGTTTTTTCGCATTGCATGAAAACGGGGGGGGGGGGGTGTTTGCTGATGCAAAGAGGACGGGGACGCAAAGAACTGAGGTGGATGCATCACTCCGGCACGAGGCAAATGCAGCAGAGCCAGCGAGGAGGAAGACCCGAGCCAGTTGCAAGCTTCGCCTTCACGGACAAGCGGGGGGGGGGCCACCCCAGGGGAGTGTTTATTACCCTCAGCCCCCTCCTCTAAACCGATCGGCCCGTCCTGCAATGAACCAGAGCGGAAAACTTCCATCGCTCAAGGGAGCCCACCGGACATACAGCAACTGATTTTTTTGGGGGGGGGAGATAACACACAAAGCAAAAATCAGCCCCCCTCAATCCAGGGCGAAGGGAATTTTGGAAGTAATCTTGGGGGCTCCCGCTCTGTGCAAGCCGCGAGCTCTGTGCATCCCGTGCCCAGCGAGTCCCGCGGAAGGGGGAGTGAGAGCAGCGGTTGGGGGGGGCGAGCTTTATTCCGCAGTAAATCACGGCAGCCTCTCATTGCGATCATTACGAAGTTGAGTAGTGGGCGTGATGGCGGCCGCCTGCTGTCTGGGGTTTTGGGGTGGAGGCGGACAGTTTGGTGGCATGCAACTGAGGGTTAACCCTTTGCAGCCCGCTCCCCCCGGATCCGGGGGGGCCCCACGCGCGCTCCCCCGTCTCTCACCTGATCTCTGCTAGCAGTACTTTAAGCCCTTGCAAGACGAGGCGCCCGAGCAGCTGAAGTTTGCCATCCCTGGGAGCCGGCCTGTGGCTGGGGAAGGGGGGAGAACGCGCCCCCGGCCGTGCGGGGAGGGCTCCGTGCGACGCAGCGGCTCGCTCCGATCCTCTCCCCCCCAGTGTGAAATGAGGGGGGCACGATTAAAAAAACCCTCCTCCGCACAGGGTCCCCCCCGCTACTGGCCGCGCGCCCCCAGCCTCCGGGGGGCTCCACGCTGAAGGCGGCTGCAGCCGGTGTCGGAGCCCGGAGCCCGGGGTTGCATCCTCCGGCGGGCGGGCCCCTGGCCCCGGCTCCCTGCAGCAGGGCTGGGGCGGCTCGCGGGCGGGCACTTGCGGCATGCGGCTCGCGCCGGGCTGTGTGACAGCGGCAGCGCCGGGCATGGGGCTGGGGAGCTTGCGCGGAAAGGGGGGGCGGTTGGGGAGGCGAGTCCCAGGCTTTAAGGAGGCCCCGGGCAGCTCACCGCAGAGCCGGGGGGTGCCCGGGGCGCAGGGGGAAGCTGGGCGGCGGGGAGATGCCGGGGCCTGGCTGGTGCATCTCTGCTCCTCCTCTTCCCCTGCTCCCGGGCTGCAGAGTTCGCTCCCTGCCCTGCTAAGGGGACAGCAGGATTTAAGGTGACCCTGGCATGTTCGCTGCAGGGACTATAGCCGCTTGCGGGGGCGGGGGTCCTTTCCCCATCGCTCCCCAGCCTGATTGCTAACAGGTTCTGCTCCTAGGTGGGGCGGGGGGCGTGTACACGGGCACCGCTGTGTTGTGTGAACCCTGGGGGTGTGCCCAGGTGTGTTGCATGGATGTCTGTGCATATAAAGAGGAGGCACCTCTAGGTGTGCAGAGGTTTGCAGTGCACAAGTGTGTGTGTGCACACGCACAAAAGTGTGCATGGAGCTGTGTCCAGGTGTGGAGAGGTTTGTGGGGCACAGGTGTGTTGGGGGGTGCATGGTTGTAGTGTGTGCACACATCGGTGTGTCTAGGCATGTGCCTTTGCTTGGCCACGTGTGTTGGTGAAGATATGCTGCTAGGGTGGGGGGTGAGGGTAACTGTGTTAACGGCCCAGATCAATGTAGGCAGATTATATATGCACACAAGAGGTCTAGAGCATGTGTGGTTATGCAAGTAGAGAGCACGCAGGACGCCTGTGCCCATAGTTTTTGTGGGGGGCGCTGTGGGGCACAGATGTGTTGACATGTGCTGCGCGCAGGTGAGTAGATGTGAACTGCGCAGAGCTGGTGTGCTGAGTGCTTAGATGGGCACACAGGCATTGTATCACGTGTGTAGGTGTGCAAGTGTGAAATGTGTGCACACATGGGGTGTGGGCATGCCCGGAGATGTGTGCACAGGTACTGAACATCTCCGTGTGCATCAGTGTGATGTCTAGGTGCACATTTGTGTTGTATGGTCATTCTAAATCCGATCCCCTGACAAAGACACGGCCCTGCAGCGGGGATGCTGACTAGGGTCACAGAGTTCCTGCTGCCAGGAATTAGCCTGGAGTCAGGCAGCATGTTTCTAGGAGGGTGCCAGGAATTGTGCCTGGGCCACTCAGCACAGACTACATGGAACAACAGAAGTCACATTGCAGCAGGGCCCAAAAACCTCTCAAGCATCAACAGCATCACTGGGGAGCAGCCTGGCTTTAAACTAGACTGATTCCCATTCCTTAGCCCCAGCCAGATCCCCATCATCTCCAAGGACTTCCTCAGCTGGCAGCTTCCCAGCCCTCCATCTCCTCTGCTGGGCTTGCTACCCAGCCGATGCTATTCAAACCCTGTTGATTATTCACGGCACACAGCTGGGTGGTTTTGCGGTGTGAGCGAGTCTCCCCCAGCGGATTGAAACCGCTTTCATTTGTCACCTCGGCCCAACAGCAAGGGGTCACTCAGACGGCTGGGCAAGGGGAAATGCTCAGTAATTTCACAGGCAGCGGGAGGATGAACACTAAAACCGCACTCCCTCTGTGGCATGTCACACCCAGTGCACCTCTATTAAGGCATGGCGTACAGAAACAGCTGGGATTTCTGGGCACTGCTGCCCTCTACTGGAGAATATCCAAACTGATCAATAGTATCATGGTCCCTGTACTGGCAAGACAGGCTGGGACAGTGGTTAGAGTGCTAGGCAGGGACTCAAGATTCTTTTCTCCCTCCACCAGCCTCCTGTGTGATCTTGAGCTAGTCAAGTTCTGTGCCCCGGCTCCCCATGGGGATAACTGTACTTCTCCACTTCACAGGGTGCAATCAACCATTTAAATCCTTCAAACAGCATTTAGAGCAGGAACCAGGCCTCCCTCCTCCCGGTCAAGCCTACTGGCTGATGAGAGGCCACACTGGTGGGTTTCTCTAACTTAACATTTTGACAGAGAGAGGTTCTTGGCCTATTGTGCACCTGGTTGTCTCTCCCCCTTGGACCTGTCCAGCTTGGGGAACCCTAACCAAGGTTTGGTCTTTCTCAACGTCTGCACAATGTGCCCAGTCATTTGATGGCATCAGCATCAGTCAGGTGGAGAGCTGGTCGCACGTCAGGGATCTGTGACAATCTGACGTTGACTGCAGCTGCATCGCGGGTCATTCAAAAAACCCTATTTAGAGAGATTGGCCACACAGCTGTCCTGCCCTGTTCAGAGATGACACAGGTGCCTTGGCAGATCAAAAGCTGGTTGGGTCAGTGACAAGGGAGTGATTAACGACTGTCATCACTGGCCACTCTTTGCGCCAAGCAGATTCCCCTGTCATGGTGGCATAAAGGGTGTCTAGAAGACAGGGGAGCCGGTGGGTGGGTGAAGAGGTCTGTGTACAAAGGGCAGGTCACTACTAGAATCATAGAATGTCAGGGTTGCAAGGGACCTCAGGAGGTATCTAGTCCAACCCCTGCTCAAAGCAGGACCAATCCCCAACTAAATCATTTTTTTCACAGATCTTGGCCAGCAGCATGACAGAGACCCATCTAGCTCAGGATCACTAGAGGACAAGCCTGCCAAAGGTGCAGGTCGCAGGGAAAGAAAGGTTGTGAGGTCTTCAAGTCCTAGGAGGCAGCTAACTATGATGAACTGAACTAGGGACAGGGAAGGTTATGCTTCCTTTTGCATTGATGAGAAAGTCATTAAGATGGGAAGTACTCCATAACAAATATACCCAAATACAGATCATTGCAATTAATATAATTGTATGTGGGAATATCCCAGAAGAAATACGCTTTCACACAGATAATTGTAGCTTGCCTTCACCATTAATGATCCCTCAGTCAAGATACAAGGGTCTTTGCTCATTTGATGCACTTTCTGTACTGAAAAAAAACATCCATCTGTAAGTAGGCGTTATGAAACCACAGCAGGCAATGCCTGTGATTGTACAGCGTGGTGTGTGTGTGCTCCGCTCCAGGGCTGCAGCTGGGAGCTGACAGCACGGCCCAGTGGATTGGCATTCTTGTCCCTGATCCATGCTCACGTTCACCCCCTTAGCACCCTGGTCCTACAAAGGGCAGAGCACCCTCCCCTCTTACTGACTGTGGTGCAAGGCCAGGGAGCTCAGCACCATTGAGGATCAGGCCCTCACTCCATGTATTCCTGGAGGGATGTGCTGAGCCTTTGGGCATGAGGAGAGCACAAAGCCTTCGCTTTTGCCTCTGGCACAATGCCCCGCATGTACATAGAAATACAGCACAAGAAGAGACCAGGGACCAAATTCCCTGTTGGTGCAAACTGGCACAGGAATGTCAATGGACCTGGTCCAGCTTGCACCAGCAGAGAATTGGGCCCCAGATCTCAGGCTCCTCCCTTCGGTTCTTAAACGTAGAGGCTAATTTCTGCCTCCTGACACTCCCCTGCCTTCCCCTAGCCAGGCAGAGGAGGGACGTGTGGCTTTTGGCATGGGAAGGGCCCTGCGCTATTCTCACTGTTACCAGGACAATGGGGTGCCTGCTCCAGAGTCCCAGCTTGGTGCCAGAACCATTGCAAACCCCTCTGCTAGGACCAGCCGTGGAGGGAATTTCTCGCTCCTGGCAGGCCAATTACAGAGAGCAACATCCTCTCTTCCTACAGAGCAAGGGAAGCAGAGGCAGCAGGGAAATTACCTCCACCACCTCCTCCTGGCGTGACTAGCTTGATGGGGACACTGCAGAGTGTGGCCTGAGACCCCACAAATTCATTTCCTAGGAGCCGCTGGTCAGGCAGCTTGTTAGACAGCAACAGCTTTCAATGGCTAGAACCTGCCAGGCTGCATCAGACGCGTGGGCCCACCTAGCGTAGTGTCTTACCTTTGACTTTGAGCAGCCCCAGGAAATTCCCAGGGAAGGAATATCTCCTGCCTGGAGGGAGAGCATCTCTCACCCTCTGGGCTCCGTCCTGACAGAGCAGCGGCTTGAATTCCCACCAGTGACCTAGACAAGAAAGGCTCAGTAACCTTCCCGGCCCCTGTCAACTCACCCATTCCCCTCCCCTCCTAAAATTAAAGTTCTCAGCAGCACACGATGAACAAATTAATGCAAATTGTAAGGTACCGTACAGCCAGTGTAACCAGAGAGGCACAAAGGGCATAATTAGAGCAGCAGCCGAGATTATGAAGGTTGTAACATTAGGGCTTTGTGGGACTAATGGAAATTGGACCTGTCCATTAAGGCAGTAATCGCTAGCCAGGTTTACACAGGTCCCCTCAGTGCCCGGGCATTTCTTATTTATTTTATTGTTTATTCATTGCACTCGTTTCGAAAGTACTCGTCACTGGATGACGCGGGCGCTCCTAGACAGACGCAGACGTGAGATGTAGCAGCGTCCCCCCGATGCTGCTGGTCTGAGGGATTTTTGCCCCCACCCCGCTTTGTTCCCACATCACCACCCAAATTCCATGCAATCCTCTGCTATTATCGTGTGCCACTTACTTGCCACCCAGGCTCTCTCAAACAGAAGGAGGGCGCCAGGATTTTCAGCACCAGAGCTGGTCGGGATTGTTTGCACATCAGAAAATGCTGATTGGTTGAAACCCAGTCTGGTCACGGGAACGTCCTAGATTCAACCCCACTTCGGTGGGGAAGGCTTCACGGGGCCAGAATGGAATTTCTGGTCAAAACCAGAGAGAGACCAATCAACAGCCCTGCTGGCACATTGGACAGTCAGGTTCGGGTCGCTGTTCCCAATCACACGAAGCAGGGACTTGCACCTGGGTTTCCTACCTTGCAGGCGAGTGTCCGGCCCACTGGGCTATTGGTTATTCTGGGCCTGGGATCTCTCTGATTTTTCTTGACAGCTTTCAGAATATCTTGGTTTCCTGCTTGTGCAAACCAGAGTTTTTCAAAATCTGAGAAATTGCCATGGGACTGGAAACCCATTTCTTCTCCCTCCAACTCTGGTCAGCAGCCAGAAAGGGGCCAGGTTTTCCTAAGAGCTCAGCACACTGGATACCAAGTTCTTTTAAAAATCCAACCCTCGTTTAGCTGCCCACCTCCACAGGAGCTGAGCTGATGGAAATCCTGGCTCGTTGGGGCCAGGTTTCAAGAACTCAGGCCTAGATCCGCAAAGGTAGGTAGGCTCCTAACTTCCACTGATTACCTACCTTTGCGGATCTGGGACTCAGCCCCCTTTTAGACATTGCAATAAGCAACCAGATTTTCAGAAGAGGTCAGCATCTAACAAACTGGGGTGTCGCTCTCAGATGGGACCTCTCTGCGCTCTACTGCAGTTGACGTAACAATAATGGGGCAGGTCCCAAGAACCTCTCCACCCGCTAATACTTGCAACCTCCTCTTCAAATCTCTTTTCATAAACTTTGCTCCACATAGCACGGACGAAGAAACAAACGCAGCAATAAAAGGGAGATTTGTTTTGCAAGATTATCTGTTTTAATGGAAATAGGTAATAAGGACCCAATGAAGGTGTCCTGCAAGGCACCTTAAAGAAATTTACGATGCCCGGTCACTACTACTCCCCTGCCTGTTGGTGCATACAAATTGGTACATCTCCTCCATGCAGCGCTCTATACTATGGGCCACAAGTCAGCTGAAAGGCGATTTAAAGCTTTGTTTTTTCCAGTGGGGGGTGGGAATATGAAGGGAAACAAAGGCGTTTAAGTGCAGTGTGCACATTAAACAGAGGAGCAGTAATATGAAAATATCCTAGAATAAATTTCAATTTATGGGTTTGTCAAGGATCAAGGAACACTGCTGCAGTTCTCGATCCAACAGCAGTATCCCCAGTGGTTCCAGAGTAACATAAATACCGTCATTTAAGCCAGGAAAGTACATTTCAGCGGGGGGGAGGGTTTATTTCCTTTCCAAGTGCCGCACGACCAGAAGAACTGGCTGCCGTTGAAGCTGCCGCCCTCTGTGCTGAAGGGGAAAGAAACAAACAGTGCAAGAACGGGGCTGAAGGAAATTATTCACGCCTCCGGGCCAGATCCTCTGCTGGTGGAAATCAGCAATGCTCTGCTGAAGCCAGCGCTTTTCCCTGGCATTAAAGTCAGAGCTCTGCCGATTTACATCAGCGGGGAGACTAGACCCCTCCGTTTATGTCGTATGCCTGCTTAGCTAGGATAAAATATCAACCATGACATACATTTCTACAGCACCTTTCACTCCAGCACTTCCCAAGTGGTTTGCCTCACTCGAGAGGTCAGCTTGCCGAGCATGTGGCTGGCTAGGATAAGAATAACAATTCACGTAGTGATAACAGCTTGTGTGTTGCAGGCGCTGCAGCACAGAGGATCTAAAGTGTTTGGAAAACTTTTTGAACAAATAGACACACATATGTACAGAGGAGTCCCATAACCCACTACTGGCATGCATCCCCCTCTGGCATGAAGGCGGGCAGCTGATGAAGGTGCCAATTCAGTAAAGCACATGCTTAAGGTCCATTGATGTCAATGGGACTTAAACATATGCCTAAAATTAAGCATGTGGTTTAGTTCTTCCCTGAAGTGTGGCCTAAGAGCACATGGCAATGCTACAAGAGAACACTGCATGCAAATAAATCTGCATATGGAGACAAAGTGCAATTACTCCAATTGCAATAAGTCCTGGACCCCAGGTTTGCACTCCTGCTCTTGCAGAAAGTGCCTTCAGCCTCCTGAATTATTTCCCACGGACAGAACTTGCTTTACGTTTCATCGGAAAGGCTGCCCCTCCCACATTACAGCCTCCCACCTTGTGTCTTCCCCCCAGCCCCCGACTCATTGGTTCCCCCCAACCACTTTTACACTGTCTCAGCGGGGCAGTGCTGGGAAACCGTCGATTCAGATTTTAAATGAAGAGCTGGGACCGTGAAACGGGCTAATGCAGATGGACACGGAGGCAGTTATGCTACAGACTGGGCTGGACCGGGCTCAAATGACAGAGCTATCGATAGCACGTTTCCTCTATATACAGCCGAGGCTTCCTTGGTGCCAGAGAGATTGCAGCTAACCACAGCCACAAGCCACAGAGATGACTAACAGGCTGGCAGTACTTAGCAAGCAGGGGAGATGAAAAGAATGAGATATGTACAGCATGGGGGATGGGTGCACACAGGATGGAGGGGATTTTTTTTTCCAGGTGTTGCCAGCAAGGATGAGCCACAGAGGGAGAGAAATTAATCAGGATCAGGCCCATAGTAAGACCCAGCAGCATCCCCTTCTTGCTCTGTTTGTTACCTTATGGGCCCGATGCTGGTGCCACTGAAGGCCACGGAAAAGGCTCCTGGTGTCTGCTGGAGCAGGCACAGGGTGGCAACCATGGGCATGTCTGCTACTCATCCTCACTCTAGCAGTGGGTCCAGCCTTTTCCATACCAGGACCCCTCTCCCACCAGCCAGGACACCCCCTAAAATCCCATTTAGCAATACTGGCAGGGCAGCGGGGGTCCCAACTCCCCCGATCCTTGTCTGCAACCCCAGGGTTTGTGACTCCTGGATTGAGAATCCCTGCAGACTTCAGTGGAACCTGGATTTCACCCCTAGTGCCTGGGTGTCTGGCAATGGATCATTTTGCTGCCCCAACAGTTCCTCCCCTGAGCAAGGCTGAGCCCGCTCTCCAGTATACAGGGTCCCGTCTTTCCAAACCCAAGTGGCTTGTCTATCAAAGCAAGAATGTTTCTTCAAGCTTGATGGAAAAGGAGCTATTTTGCCTGGCCATAGGAGGTGGGACTCAGCGGCGCAGAGACACCAGATGTGAACGCGGAGGGATTCTAGCAGCCTCATTCAGGCATGGGCAGAGCTCCTGCTATTAAAGGCAATCGGGGGGCAGTGCAGGCTAACAAATCCCTACTGTGCTGTCCAGGAAGGTGCAGATAATAGCTAGAGGGGGAGGAGGGTCTACTGGTTAGGGCACTGGCCAGAGGCCCTGTCTGGCCTTGATTAGATCACCTCATCCATCCATGCCTCAGTTTCCCCATTTGGAAAGGGGAGATAATGGCATTGCTCTCCCTCCCGAAAGCCTGCAGTGCTAAGGTCCCAGGGCCGCGTAAATAGCTACGATCACTGGCGACAAGAAGGGGGGGATTTATGAAGCCGTCGGCGCTGGCTCCGTGCTCTTGGCTGGGAGTGGGGAGATTGTTATCCCAAGGGGCGCCCAACTTCACCTGTCACCTTTGCTCCCGCTTGTCACGGTTCATTTACCTCAATTCCCTGGAGCTGTTCCAGGGTTTAAGAACATCTCGCTGTCTTGGTTTGCCATGTTGTGGTAGCCGCCTTTTAATCTTGTGTTTCGCTGTGACACTCTGGTTCAAAGCTTGGGAGCTTGGTCCTTTTCCTCCCACTGAAGTTGCTCCAATACAAGATGTTGCCTCACTCGCCTTCTCTCTCTCATATCACCGTCTCTCACCTAAGGATCAGGGACTATTTTACGAACCTCAGCTATACCACAGCACCCCCAGGAAGCAGGACGGTGTTATCATCCCATTTTACAGACAGGAAAACCAAGGCACGGAGAGAGGAGTGATTCCCCCCAAACCCCCACAACAAGTCAGTGGCAGAAGGAACCCAGGAGTCCTGATACCCATTTCTCTGCTCTAACACCCTAGTAACCCCCTCCCTTTTTAATCTGCCCCCAGCACCTTTTCTCATTCCCCTGCTTCTCTCTCTTCAGCTTGTCCCCGAGCCCACAACGCACCTATTTCCAGCAGTCCAAAATGCAACAGACCAGGAGCGCCTAGCCTCTAAGGGAAGAAATCCAACCTCGCACCTGGACATCTGAGCCTTCCTCTCGCCCGTGCTAGGAACGAATCGTTCAAATAAAGTACATGCCGGCAACACAAGCCACTGCTCGAGAGCAGGAAATGTTGCATAAATATTCATCTCAATTAATATACGTGAAGGCTGCAGCAAGCGCCGCTTAAGCCTTCGGTGGAAAGTGTTATCTTTTCAGCTCTGTGTTGCTGGCGCTGTACATTTAAGGCAGAAATCCAACAGATTTTCAAAGCAATAAACCAAAGCTTTACCTGTTCCAATGTTTGGGAGGAGCAGCCTTTCCCATCCCCCAGCAACCCAGAGCTCACCGCTGGGGGAAAATGCACCTTCAAGCCTCCAACTGAAGGGATTTCTTTCAGAGAAACCTTCCTGTGACCGTTTCCCAGAGACACCAAAGCCCGGATTCTCTCCAGCTCTGTTCCAGCCCGCATCAAACTGGGACGGGCCCGATCTGGGTGCCGGCTGGGACAGAGAGTCATAAAACAGTCCTTGGCGCCGGTTTGCTCAATCGCAAGGTTGCCCACTGATTTCCTTAGGAAACCCCCCTTATTGTCAGCGTGGGGCTGTATCTGCCTTCTCTCTTTCCAAGGCAGACAAAGCCCTTTGACCCTGTGTGACTCTGCTGCCGTCCTGTGGGGATGCATTTCTGCGTGAGATACAGCGGGGCCTGAGCTTTTCTCCTTCCTCTTCCCCCAACTAGCTACCATGTTAAAGCCCACAGGTGAGACTGCGCTTTGACACACTTCCTGCATGATCTCACTGACTCCTGAATTCTAAACCGTAACAGATTTGGCATTTCCATGTAAGCAGAGACACAGCTAGTTGCCTACTCCAGACCGGGGATCCCAGAGCCAGATGTGCCACCTCTGGGCTACCAACGCACTGCAAAGGGAGCACAGGGCAAGGGTGTTAACATCAGAGACCTCATTTCAGTTCTGAGCTCTGCCACAGACTCCCTGTGTGATATTGGGTAAGTCCCTTTGGGCTTGTTTACATGGGGGCACTCAGGAAAATCAGTCCAAATGAACTTAAATGGATTAGTGAAACCCCTGTGTGGACGCTTATTCAGAATTTGGAATAAGCAACTAAATTAAGGGCACTTCAATCCTGCATGAGCTACTCCACACAGGAGTTTAATGCAGTTTCACTAATCCACTTTAAATTCATACCTGCATTTAATTTGGATTAATTTCCCTTGTGCCTGGTCTATACTTAAAAGTAAGGTGACAAAGTTGCATCAGTCAGGGGTATGAAAAACACACCAGAGCTATGCCAACTTAAACCCCAGTGTAGGTAGCTACTGTTGCTTGGGAGGTGGGGTTCCCACACTGACAGAAAAGCCTCTTTCATTGTAGGCTACATCTACAGCGGTGCTGATGAGCAATGAGATGCTTGGATACTAAATCAGCGAGGGCCACAAGGAAGCCTAGATACACATCTAACGGCTCGGAGGTGCCCTTAGCTCTGCACGGGGCTGACTGTGCGCCGCGATGCACGTGCCAGGCAGAGGAGGCTCCCGCCTGCTCTCAGCACCGGGAAAAGGACGGATTCCCTGTTCTTAGAGCCCTCCCCGGTCTCACTCCAACCTGCGGCCCAGCCCCGGGCCTGAGTACTCCCTGCCTCAGCCTGGCTACATCATTCACGCCTGTGCAAAGTGGCTGCAAATGGTGTGAGCGCAGAGCTGTGACGGGGGAAATTTCACACCCACGCTGCACAGGCCTGACTGCCACACACGCACATCCCCAGTGCCAGGCAGGGAGAGCCCCAGAAAACCTGCCTGCTGCAGAGCCAGGCACAGGGCTCCTCGCTGCCCCTTCCCTGGAGCGCCTGCCAGCCAGAACGGCTTCCTCTGCTCCGGGCAAGCCCCCTCTCCCTCCTCTTATTTAACCCTAACTGCACTACAGGATCAAAGAACCTGGAGTGCCGGAGACAGAGGAGTATAGAGCTGGTCCCCCAGGAGGAGCAGAGAGGGGACAGCAGATATAAAAGCCGCACTCCACTCGATTGTCTCAAAGGCTGTTTCAGCTCCAGAGAGCACTTCTTGGAAAGACACTACATGAACCAAAGTCCTTTTACGCTGTGACAGCCCCCGGGAGAGGGATTTGGGTTTCATCTAGCACCTTGGGAACTCTCTCCACATCTCAGGCCTAATGTGTTTGCAAAAGCACTTAGGGCCCCCTGAAATGCCCTTGACTAACTCAGGCACAGTAACCGTAGAGACCTGAGCAAGGAGAGGCTGGTTCAATCGGTGTTATTCCCATTGCCTGCCCTTGGCTTGTATGAATTTCCTGTAGGCGACTTGGGAAGGTGGTCTCTGGCCGACCTTTAAGGCTTGTAATTAAACAGCATAGTTTTTGCAATAGAAACACTCCCACGAGTCTCCTTCAATCCAACAATTGGGCTCAGCAGAGGGGTAACTGAGGAAAGTTCTCTGGCCTGTGTTATATGGGGGTAAGACTAGATGGTCAGAATGTTTTTTTCCAGCCTTAGACTCTAGGAACAAAGACCACTGTGTTTCCATTAAACGTCCCTCACTCCCAAAAAGTTTCCATCCCAAATGTTGCAAAAGTTACTCCAAGCAGAAGCGGGGCAGGCTGGTCTTGTGGTTAAGGCACTGGGCTAAGAGTCGGGGGTCTGGGCTCAGTTCGTCCTTCTTCCACATGCTTAGGATGAGCCACTTCATAGCTCCGTGCCTCAGTTTCCCCCCCTGTAAAACAGGGGTAATGCCCTCCCAGCTGGCCAAGAGAAATGCACCTATTTGCTTATATTCTGGTAGCATGTAGGCCCAGATTCTCAAAGGTACTTAGGCACTTAATTCCCTTAATTTCAATGGGAGTTAGACAGCTAAACTTTGTGAATCTGGGCCCTAGAAATCCGCTAGCTGAGTTCAGGCCCCATTATGCCAGGCGCTGTACAGACATATAGTAAGAGATGGTCCCTGCCCCAGCTTGCAATCTAAATAGACCAGACAGCTAAAGGATGGGAGAAATGGCTGGAATACACACTCAGAAGACTGGGGACAATGATTTGCCCAGGGTCACACAGGGAAGCAGTGGCAGAGCCAGGAACTGAATGCAGATCTCCTGGATCCCAGTGCTCTAGCTCCAGGGAGCTTTAGACCGTGCAGACCACGACCCTGCTGCAGAGGCTGTGTACAACGCTTTCCCTCATTGCCCGGCACATTTGGCTGGCTGGCCATGCTGGGCATTGAGAGATATTGAGGCAAGAGGCTAAGCCATGCAGACTGCGCCTGTCTTGCTGGCTGATGCTGTCAAGGCTGAATCCCCACTCTGTCCCTCTAAGTGCAGAAGTGGGGGCCCGCAAGGATTTTAAAAATTAATACTGGCCACTCCAGGCTCGTATTAAACTCCCAAGGTTGCAGCTTTTCTCTGACCTTGGCTTGGTAAAAGCTGTCACCACCCAAATGCAAGCCCCCCGCACCCCAAACCCTTTGAACCCAGAAAGGAGCACTTGGGAATTCCTCCCTCTGGGGTACCCTCAAGCCCTTTCATCCCCTCTCTGGGGAAGAGCTGAGAAAGGAAACAAAGGATATTAGCCATGGCTACCAGCTAATTAAACAACAGGCACAAACCTCTTAGGACACCAAAAATCCAATCCTGTTCTTAAAAAAGGTAATTTTTATTAAAACAAAAAGGAAAAAATTACATCTGGAAATTAGGCTTTTTGCTAGATCTTAAAAGAAACAATTCTAAAAATTAAGCACCCAAACTAGCTTGGGGTTGGGAAGGTGTTCAACTTAAAGGTTACAAGCGAACAAAAGCACCTGAGGTTAGCATAGAGGAGATCCACAACCCAAAGTAAACAAATAAACTGATTGTGTCTAACTAACCATCCCTATCCAAATCATTTCTGCTAGGTATGGAAGGTGAATTTTCATACCTGGTTCAAACCTTACACAGCATGGCTGCTCCATCCCTGCAGCCCAGAGAACAACAGACAAAGGGAAAGTTTCTTTCCCAATTTTAAAAAGTCCTACCTTCCCATTGGCTCTTTTGGTCAGGTGTCCACTCCTTTTCTTTTCCCTGTGGACTTGTTAACCCTTTACAGGTAAAGCAAGCAGAGAAACGGCCCCCTGCCAGGGCGGGGTGGGGGCCTCATAAGAACGGCCACACTGGGTCAGAGCAATGGTCCATCCAGCCCAGTGCCCTGTCTTCTAACAGCAGCCAATGCCAAGTGTCTCAGAGGAAATGAACAGAACTGGTAATCAAGTGATCTATCCCCTGTTGCCCATTGCCCGCTTCTGGCGGTTGGAGGTTTAGAGACACCCAGAGCCTGGCGCTGCATCCTTCACCATCTTGGTTAATAGCCATTGACGGACCTATCCTCCATCCACTCATCTAATTCTTTTTTGACCTCAGCTCTATGTTTGGCCTTCACAACATCCCCTGGCAAGGAGTTCCACAGGTTGACTGCGTGGTGCGAGAACTTCCTTCTGCTTGTTTTCAACCTGCCACCTATTTACGGTGCCCAGCTGGCAGTGTGCCCCATTGCCACCCTGTGGGATTCTGGTGGGAAGGCGTGAGGAGACAGCACCCTCCAGTGCGGGACAGAGAGAACAAAGCACTGACCGTGGAAAATTCCACCCTGGAAAGGGTCTCCCACCCTCTTGGCGCCAGGCATGGAGGAGGAGGGATGCCCTAGCTCAGAAAGAAGGAATAACTGGCGATATTTCACACTCCATCCAGAGCTAGACATGAAATAGCTCCACCCCCTCAGAGTCTTCCTACAGTAATGAGACTATTGCAAACCACGCATGGGAGCAAATGTGCATGCAGCTTATTAGGTTCCCTGCAAATACAGGCAAACCTAATTCAAACACATTTTAGTGATAAAATGATATTGACTCTGAGTAATTAAAAATCATTTCCATATTCAAATAGGCTGATTGAGGAGAAATGGCTTCGTCTTAATTGCTTGAAGGGGAAATTATCGACTCTCCCGTTAGCAGCCTAGCAAACAGCTCTTCGCTCACTGGCACGTGTGGTGCTGAATTCAAGGAGGAGGAAGGGAAGGTCAGGGCTGGGGAAGGAGGGAGGACGGAGGGGGAATCGGGGAAGATGGAGCCATGGGGAGCTGCAGGGGCGGAGGTGTAAATGGAAAGCAGCGATGGGTCTGAAAATGAAACTTACTTTCCCACTCAGACAGACTGAATTAGAGCAGGAATCCCTCCTGAGTGGGAAGGGAGCAGAGCTACCAGAGCCTATAGATAAACTGAACGAACAGCATGAGCCCCGGCTAATCTCAAGCATAGCCAGTGCCACGTGCAGACCTGATCCACAGCCCTGCCTAGCCATGGCCAACACCAGCGTGGGCCTAATCCCAGGCTCAGCACGTTTTTTCCCCTGACTGTCTATGGTATTTATCTGTCCCCCATTATCGCAGGAGCTGAGCATCTTTAACATGCTTACCCTGCCAACACCCTGTGAGGCAGGGCAGTGCTACTATCGCGGTTTTACAGATGGGGAACTGAGGCACAGGGAGGCTAAATGACTTGCCCATGGTCGCCAGGAAGTCTGTGGCAGAGCAGAGACTCTAACCCATGTCTGCCTAGTGCCCTAACCACTAGACACCCTTTTTTAGATCTCATCTGGCTTTGGAGCAGGGAACTGTGCCTTTCTAGTGATGACCACTTTAACCAGCAATATTAAATCAATACTCAGCTGTTACCCAGGGTTTTTCCTCAGCGGATCCAAGAACATTTTGCAGGGAGGACTGAGTGGTATCCTCAGACGGAGGCACACAAAGGGGCAAGTTGCCACATTACAACCCCACTGACGTTTCAGTCACTCAGATGAAAGTCAGCCCTGAGCAGAACCCTGGGCTGCACACAACAGACAGAGATCAAATGGTTTGCACCCAAAATGTTTGTTTTACATAAGGGCGGGAGGGGGGGAGGGATCAGCCGTCACAGAACTGAAGACCAACAGCATCAGTTGTGGTATTTTAACGCCAAAACAAACTGCATAGATTTGGACACACACACACACCTCCCCCCCAAAGTGCATTAGTGCCAGAGTTATTTTTTGTCTAAACCCAAGTACTTCGTTTTCAAATGACCGTCGGGCAGTCTCCAGACAACGGTTTCCCAACCAAACCACAGTTCAAGAAAAGCAGACGGTTTCTGCAAAAATGTCATGATATCCAAAACTTCCATTTCCCATCGAAAAGAAGTTCTGCCTGAAGATGTTTGACCAGCTGGAGTTATCACACAAACCTGGGGCAATCTGAACAGAAGAGGACGGTTACACAACAGCTCCAGCTGCAGCAACAAACCCCACAAGTTCGGCACAGCTCTGCTGTCTTTGTCCTTTGCACATAAACCATCACTGACGGAGCACTCCGCAGCCATGTCCAGCGGGCAGTAATATCTTCACACCCATAGGGCTACTTTGCAGCGTGATAAATTCCATGCCGGGCTAGAATTACGGCTTTTTGTCTTTTTTTAAATGTGGCAGATAAAAGGGTTCTGGAGCCTCTGGCTGACACGGTTCTACTCTCTCTCCTCTTTTTAATTATACTGACGCCGCTTAACGAACCACTCGGGAGCACTTGCACAGGCCTCAAAAATCAGCCAGCTTCCAGCAAGGAGCAATGGGTGCAAGTGGATTCCAAAGGGATAGGGGCGAAGGCAAGAGACAGAAGGGAAACAGGGAACGCAATGGATTCCCTCACTAGCAGAGTCCCAGATCCAGGGTTGGGAGCAGGAAGCTTTCTTCAATCACATGGTAACATCTGGCCATTTCCCAGAGGACAGAACCCTTCCCCCAGGAGCAGGGGGTGCGCCAGAGTGAGGTGCACTGGCAGAGCAGTGGGGAAGTCCAGGTCTGGGATACCAGCGAGAGCTGTAATTAGGATTGGGGGGTTATTGGCAGAGTGGTGTGGGGAGTCCCAGGACTGGAACAGCAGGAGAGGGTCGCAGTGCCTGCCAGCGGCCGTACGAGATCAGACTCGGACTAACACCAGAAGGGACCATCATGATCGAGTCTAACCTCCTGTACATCCCAGGCCACAGAATCTCACACACCCGCCCGTTTCTGCAATTGGCCCAGAACCTCTGGCTGAGTTACCGACGTCCTCAAATCTTGATGTAAAGATTTCAAAGTTACCGAGAAGCTACCAGTGACTCAAGTTCAAACCCATGGCCCATGCTGCAGAGGCAGGCGAAACCCCCGACAGGTCTCTGCCAATCTGACCAGGGGGGAAATTCCTTCCCGACCCCCAAATACAGCGACCCTGAGCATGTGGACGAGACCCAGCAGCCAGACACCTGGGAAAGAATTTGCGCAGTAACTCAGAGCCCTCCCCAGTAGCATCCCTTCTCTGGCCAGTGGAGATATTTGCTCATAGCAGTCACAGATGGGCCATATGCAATTGCAAGCAGTCCCATCATCTCATCCCTCTATGAACTATTGCCACCAAGAACAGAAGCATGAGGATAAGCCTAGGAGCCCACGGACAGACTCAGGCTAGCCAAGGCGTGCAAAGGAGGAAACAGGCAGCTTTTATTATCCAGCACTGCCAGCCCCAAACATTCAAAATCATGGCCTGACTGGTTTAAAAATCACAAGTTGTGGCTATCGGCTGTCAGAGTTTCGAGCTTTTAAAGGTCACATTTTCAAGATTTTCTCTACACCCCGAGGGCTAGAAACTTATTCTATCTTTTTTTTAACAAAAGCTGAGATTCTCCTCCCCTAAATCCCATGACTCCAGCAGCTGGAGCTTTCAAAAAAACACCAAATGTCACGAGACTGGTTTGACTCAGCAATGCCGGTTCTAGAGCATCCTTTCCACTCTTAACTCCAGCCCCTGTGTTTCCCTTCAGGTCCCTATCCTGGTCCTGGGGAAGTTCCTGCCCAGACTCCTGGTTACTGAAATGAAAGTAGGACCCTGCCCTGAAAACAGCAGCTGCCTGCTCTGTTCTGCCCTCACCCAGTGGCTGAGATACTTCAGTCTCTTTGCCCAGCTGCAGTGCGATTGCCTGGCTCCTCGTTAGCGGTGCACCTTGCGGGGAGAGTCCTGAGCTATTCCCTAAAGCTTGATTTCCCCACTGGAACACCCCAAGGATCTGATCAGGTGAGGGGCTCCCACTGATGAACTCAGGGTGCTCAGCACCTTGCAGAATCAAGCCCTGCCCTTGACCTAGCTGAGATTTTGGTGCAAAGATTCAGACAATCCCAGAGCCCTGATCCTTATTCTCAAACCTTCCCCCCAACCCAACGTCCCTCTCTTTCCTCCCCTGGAATGGCAGGCAGCCCACGCACCCTGCCGCTCAGGCCCTGAAGATGCAGTCGCCACAACTGCCCTTCCTGGTGGCGCACAGCACGCGTTTCCAGCAGCGGGAGCCGAGGGAGCTCACTTCCATGCTCCGCTGCCCTTTAAACAGATCAGGAAAATCGTGTTGCTTTGGTTTCATTGATTTATTTTTTGCACACACACACACACACACACACACACACACACGTTGCTATACCCTGCCCATGAAGAGCTGAGACAAACCACAGGAACAAGAAGAGCGACCTGCCTGCAAACAGAAAGCAAGGGACAACAAAAGCAGCCACCTGCATGGGTGCCAGGTGAGGCCCAGGGGCCGGTGTCGCTCTCTGGTGCCTGTCTGGTTTGATGTCCAGTCATCAAAGAGGCAAAGGGGGGAGTGGGGGAATAAATAACAAGACAACACAAAGTCCGTTGTCTCCAGCTGGCTCCGGAGGCCACCATCCCAACCCCTTGCAAATCAATTATCTCAGCTCTAACGAGGTTTCCTGATTTCCATTTGGTTCCATTCCAGCCCCTCCCAGCCCTGCTCGTAGAGGGTGACTGCAGCTGCACAGGGAAAGCAAAACTTCAGGAACAGAGATGAAATCCAGCTGCATCTTCCTCCAAGCATCACCACCATGCCTAGGCCTCAAAGACTTCTGCTCCCAGAGACAGCCTGGATCAAATGCACAGATCCAAACAGTCCTGCCCCACAGGCACTGGGCAGCTGAGGTTCAGAGCTGGCTCCTGCCATTAGAATGGGCCACACCTCCCTTCCCACCAAGCTAAACTTCTCTTCTTCAAAAACCTTCACAAACTTCAGACCCGGCTCCGGGCCCAGAGAAAGGAGATTCCAATGGGTTGAGGGGCTCCAGTCCCCTGAATCTTGGAGACCAGTCATGTCATGCTTGTGCCTTCCTGTGTGGATGCTGGATGGGTGGCTACTTCACAACCGTTCAGGGCAAGCACCAGAAGTAGCCAGCGGGTAAGTGCTCTGGAGTTGCTGTGTTTTAAGATCCTGGGAATTGCCCAATGAGTCAGCCCAGCGACTCTGGCCATGGCTGGCTGCTTGCGCTGTAGAAGGCAGAGTCCCCCAGTACTGCGGGAGAGGAATTCTTCTTTTCCAAACACATGAGCAAGGAGCAATTGCAGAGTCCACGCAGTCTCATTCCTGCCCCCCTGAAAGCCTAGACATGCCTCCCCCGACAGCAAAATCTCCCCAGGACAAATCCGAATCCAAGTCGGTCCAACAGCTCATCTGGGAAGTGGTTCTTCGCCTCTAATGGATGAGCTGTGCAGTCCCTCCCTGGGCCCAGCCTCCACTACGTCCCAGCACATGACCCTTCGCCCCAGCTCCGAGCAGGGTAGTGCATTTCCCAGCCATGCCGCCGGGGAGGTTGAGCCAGTGTCACTGCTCAGGGTACTGTGCTCACTTCCTGGGCATCGCTAACGAGGAAGCATGTGCCGGAGCCTCAGAAGCCCTCCAGAGGCCGGCGTGCAGGTGGGGGATGCAAGTAGGTATGTGCCCAATTCTACAGGGCGGCTGCAGGTGCAGGAGGAGCAAGAGTGCAGTAACTGAAGCCAAAGAGAAGCCCAGCAGTGAGGCAGGACAGGGAGTCCAATTCATGCACCGCGTGGACAATAGTTGCCCCCACCTTCTGCAGCTCTATCCAAGCCGGCTCCACTCCTGGCTTGTAGTAACTCTCATCTAGAACCGATCCATCCAGCCGGGCACACTGCCTGGTGAGCTTACCAGGGCCCTGGCAGGGGAGGAATGGGGAGACTTCCCGGGCTCCGCAGGGCTACTAAACTCGCTTTGCAGCTGCACCCTTGATGTCAGTAGCTCCAGGATCCCTTCCCCTGTCAACGAATGGAGATGCCCAATGGAACGCCAGAGCACGAGTGATAAGTGGCGCCCTGCAGGTAAGTGAGAGCAGGTAATGTAACCATGGAGATCCACCACTCAGCTTAGATTAGAGAACCTGCTTTACAGGGAGAGACTCAAGGGGCTCAGTCTATTTAGCTTCACAAAGAGAAGGTGAAGGGGTGACTTGGTTACAGGCTTTAAGGACCTACCAGGGGGACCAACAGAGGAAGGTCTAACATGATCCAACAGCTGGGAGTTGAAGCTAGACACATTCGGAGTAATTCACCATTGCAACAATCAACACACTATCCTGCCCAGGCATTACGAACCTGGGCATCATTCCACTCCCAGCAAAACCCTACACTCCCCTCTCCTCGCAGAGCGGACATGACCGAGACCTTTAGCAGCCAGCTCTGAAAAACAGACATACAACTGCTATTAATATTGAACAGAGCCATCACATCCGATTTCCCGCGCAGCGTACCGAAAAAGTGTCCTACACGGGCCACTGTCCAGACACGAGGAGGCCTGACAACAGTGAGCTAGCTCAATGCTTTCAAAAGTTTCTGAGGACAAACAAATAGGTGAGAGGACAAATCTCCAGTGAAAAATGCTATGACAGCCTGGAAAGCCAGAAAGAGCCTGGATCAGTCCTGTTACACTGGGACTGAATAGGTAAGAGGGGCTGGAAAGAGAATTCTCTTGGGTATGGACCAAAGATAACATTCGCCAGTTCTACCTTCAAGGCCAGTGGGCAGCCATTGAGTTTCTACTCACGGGTTTTGTAGCTACGGTTAGTTTTGTAACTACGGGTACAATAATTAACACAATGGGGCCCCTACTAATACCCCACCGTTGTCTAGCATAGGTAGTCTATGGTGATAAAATGATCAGCTGGTAGCCTGGCAGTGTGGGCTTGATTGCTGGTTCTGCCCTAGACTGCCTGTGTGAGCCTCTCTGTCCCTCCGTTCTCCATCAGCTCCTTTCTCCCACCCTGTGTCTGTCTGATCTATTTAGACTGTGAGCTGCCTGGAACAGAGACCGTCTCTTGCATGCATGTACAATACCCAGCCCAGTACAGCCCACATCTCCGCTGGGGCCTGCTGGCGCCTCTAGGAGAAATAACCTACAGCAGCTACCACTGAAAAATAAAAGCACATATCAGGGGTGTTTGCAAAAGGACTAAGTGGCTGAGGAGCAGAAGTCAGTGGGATTTGTGCTCATAACACTGACCTCCTTTGTAAGCGCCTTGATATCTACAGAGAGAGGCAGGGTTTATTAACTCACTTAGGTACCAGTGGGCGAAATTTTCAAAAGGCACCAAAGTGACTTAAGCATAAAACCTCCCTCTTCGTTAGCACTTGGCATCAGTAGATCTCAAAGCACTTTACAAAGAGGCCAGTATTAAGCACACAAAGGCCACCAGACTCACGCTCCTAAATCACTTTGGGGCTTTTTGACAATTCCACCCATTTGTACCTAATTGAAATACCAGCTGCCAGCTTTGAGACCCAGATTGCTCCTTCTTTAGAGCTAGAATTTCCTATTCTGTGTGTGTGGTAGAGCAGAGGACATGGTGCCATTCCCAGCTATTGCCATTACACAGCTCCTGAGCCAATGAATTACTTCTAGATCAGATCGTTTGAATGAACCCTTGCAGCTGGTCTCGTCAGGTTCCCATTTATGTGTAACTCAGATTTGTGCAACACGCTGCTGTGACGAACTGGGACTGTTCCTAATGTTTGCTCTGAATACTGTGTTGGTGCCTCAGTGTCCCCTAGGCAGTTCTTAAGTATCTGGCAGAGCAAAGGGCCAGTGCACCTAATGCCTGGCACTCTGTCTCCTAGCAACTGATGGCCTGGGCCCCTCCTCTGCAAAG